>NW_020954550.1:18718918-18728158 GCF_900497805.2 Vombatus ursinus
TCTCTCTCTCTCTCTCTCTCTCTCTCTCTCTCTCTCTCTCTCTCTCACTCCTCCCCCCCGCCCCAGTTAGCTAGATGATGACTTTGTGAACTCCAACTAGAATTCTCATCAATGTGATGATGTTCCTGAGCAACAGTGGCTGAAAACACTTTGGGGATAGAGAAATCCACCAAAGACAAACTAGAGACACTGAGGAAAGGCAGTTTCAGAACTGCAAGGGTAGATGTTGGCTCAAAGGGGCACTATAATTCCTTTAAATATGACATATCCATTGAGCTTTGATTTCAGGTTTGTGAAAAAAGTCTTTCAATCTTTCACCTTGACTAGCCTGGAGAAAACCAGGCTATCTGTATGTTTTGTCTTTGCCTACTGCTTCAATTTGACCTCTGATTTCAAAGAGTTGTATATTTAAGTTCAAATATCATTTTGATAACCTTGGAGATACCATTTTGATAACATGAAGAAAGATTCCATGAAGTGGATAAGCTGACTAATATGTTTTTTATGAAGTCATATAAATTATCATCCTTGAACATCAAGTGACTGATTAATAAGATATTTCGAAACTACTCCCTCTTCCACCTGGAATTCATAGTCACTTCAATTTAGGAGGTATGATAATGGGTTGTGACTAGTTGGAATCACAGGGGTCTTAAATTGTGTCCCAGAAAGTTACTATGTTTCATTTTTAAAAATACAACAAGTATCATTAATATTAGACCACAACAAATTTCCTTGCTACCTGATAACTCACTCCCAATTTTCATTTAATCAGTACATTTCATTCTGATTCCCAGGTTTCTCATGTAGTCATGTGGTCCTTGTAATAGGCCTCATACTCAGGGCAGTTCTGAAGGAAGTGCCTCCTAATAGATCTGCTTCTCTGGTTCCTATCCACTTGCAGAGATTCCTATCAGTAACAAGATAATACAATTTAGTATAGTCTCCTAGGTCATGTGATGAAATCTAATTCAAACTTTATGGATCTAATCCTATTAATAACAGAGTTATAAGAACAAGAAATTATAAACCCAAATTCATCTGAAACTTCAGAAAATTTCAGTTTTTACATATAACTTACTCTTTCTATCTTTACCCAAACTCTGTACCAGATATGGACGATGCCATCCACAGGCTGAAGGAAAAGGGCCTGACTTGGAAAATGAACCCTCCCATCCCTTAATATTATCACACAGATGCATCAAAATGGGGGAGGACATGATTTAAAATACTTTACTAATCCAATTTTGAAAACATTTCTAAAACATACTCAAACCTGCATTTCCCATTAGATACATTTGGAAGGCAATTTTACACACACATACACACACACACACACACACACACACACACACACACACATCCTAGTTCTTAAATTTCTAACAGTCTAATCTTGTTACTTTCCCAAAGTTTACTACTCCATTAAATAAAAAAATCCCACACTTTTTACATCTTTGTCTTATCTTCCCTTTTTTGAGGATACACGCACACACACACATACACACACAATTTCCTAATATGATCTTGAAGGAATGAGGTACTTCAAGGACCTAATTTTATACATGAATATAACTATTAGCAAGAGAATGGTAATACTGAAAACTCATTTACCTAGTTGCATTGGATATAGAGTTGACCACAAATACATATTTAAAATATTAAAATCTTTTAAACTTTTATCCTATTATAGTAACGCAGATGTTTTAGTATTAATCTATTAATTAATAAACTTAATATTGCAATGACAAAGCTTCCTTTGTTGATCTGCCCTGATTATAGAAGTTTGCTTTAAAGGGAAAAAGGAGGGACATAGGTATGACAATATCAAGACTAGCCCCTCAAGAGCACAGACTGAACTGACATAAGCCGTAATAAAGGGGGGGGGGGGATCTCCCTTACCTCTGCTTGAATCGAAGCTATAGTTAATAGCTAATCATATGGCAAAGTTCCACATTATCCAGAGGGAATCATAGCCAAGTTCGGAATGAATCATATGGGAAATTTTCCTGTTCAGAAAGGAAATAGCACAATGGGAAATTAAGTCAAGAGGATCTCACCTTTGGTATGTAAGATCATCTCCTCAACAAGGTTATGATTATTATTTTCCTATTTTAATAACAGTTAGCAATGAACAAATATAAGGACATTTCATTTATCCTTCCTTTATAAATTAAGAATAACCACATTCTGGAGTTTCCTATATACAGTTAATACATTATAGTCCACTCAAAACTCCAGAAAAATTCTGGCCGCTGTAAATCTCCAATCTGTATCACCTATTAACCCCTAATGCAAAATTGAAATCTTTGAATCTAAGTTATCTAAGTCTATTGGTGCTAAGTTGGTTCAAAGATGTAACTTCAACATATACTATTGATTAACAGATACAATTTCATAATTTTAATAAGTGATAGCCAAATAATCCATCTATTTTAGAACAAAATATGTCACATTCAATATTAAACAGTTTTCAAACATTTTGACCACATTCTTTTAATAGCCCAATTCATAATCTGACAGCATCCAGATTGAAAGAGAAGTTACTTTTCTAGCAGCATTTCTGGTACATTGGTTTCCCAAATTTCACAACATAAGAAAAAATTTAGAAACACAATATTAACATACATGATATCATGTATTTTAAATATTAAACAAAACTATTACCAATCATAGGACATCAATTCAGTCAAATGCATTTCCAGATTTTCTTGCTAGAGAATCATTCATTTTGTCACTTTTGGCATTCTGTACTGATTGCAATCAAGACCAATATAGAATACTTACATTTACTAACATTTATATAGTGCTTACCATGGGCCATGTGCTGTACTCTGATAAGCACTTTACAATTATTATGTCCTTTGATCCTCACAACAACTCTGGGAGGTGGGTGCTATTATTATCTCCATTATAAATTGGGAAATTACTTGGTAAACAGAGGTGAAGTAACTTACTTAAGGTCACATAGTGAACAAATTTGTGAGACTAGATTATATAGCCAGTTAGTGCCACCACTTGAGGTAGAAACCATGCCTCCTCTTTGTACCTTATATTATAGCAAAGTGTTTTGTTAATTTTTTTATTTTTAAAAATTTTTTGCTCCTGACCTTTGATTTCATCAGTGTCCTAGTGTGGACATTCCCTCTAATGATGCAAATCAATAACAGAACTGACACATAATAACCTTATAGAGATGCCTGAAAGCACTTAGAAGTTAAATGATTTGCCATGGCTTCACAACCTGTGTATTTCAGAAATGTGATTTGAGGGGGCGGAGCCAAGATGGCAGAGGGAAAGCAGTGACTTGCTTGAGCCCTTCCCCAAACCCCTCCAAATATCTGTAAAAAATGGCTCTAAACAAATTCTAAAGCAGCAGAACCCACAATAAGACAGAGTGAAATAAATTTCCAGCCCAAGACAACCTGGATGGTTGATCGGAAAGGTATATCGCGCCAGGCAGGGAGAGGACCGCAGTTCCGTGTGGGCATGCAGGCCACAGTAACCCTGGAGCAGGCCTCAGAGGACTGAAGCTCAGACAGCTGTGGGGGTTTCCAGACTTCTCAACCCATGAAAGCCAAAGACAACTTAGAAGGTCAGGGGGAAAAGTCTGTGACTGTGGTGAGAGGTGGAAGCTAGGTCTCAGCTGCCCCCAGGGCTACAGCTATTTCCTGAGCTTCCAGCCCACAGACTGAGGGGGAATTGAGTGGCTGACCAGAGGGGGATTTCAGGGATCTCTTTGCCAGTGCTGAGGCAGGAATCTCTTGCTTTACCCATGCTTGGATCTGGGTCACATTTCTGAGGCATGGTCCTGGGGCGAGGAGGAGCACTGGTGTGGTGGAGTTTGTTGTGGCAGTGAAGAGGAAACACCTCACACCTTATCATACCACCTTGGAAGAACTGAAAATTTACAGGTCCCTAGAAGTATCTCTGAAAATGGCTGTGTGAATGCTCAAAGCGTGGGACAGTACATCCTTCACATTGGAAGCAGACGCTTACCTTAACAAAGAGTTTAAAACTCAAGTAATTGGCCAGGATCATGAGTAAGCAGCACAAAAAAGAGTCAGACTATATTATCTTACTTTGGTGACAAAGAAGATCAAAACATACAACCAGAAGAAGATAACAAAGTCAAAGCTCCTACATCCAAAGCCTCCAAGAAAAATATGAATCAGTCCCAGGCCTTGGAAGAGCTCAAAAGGGATTTTGAGAAGCAAGTAAGAGAAGTAGAGGAAAAACTGAGAGTGATGCAAGAAAATCATGAAAAACAAGGCAATAGCTTGCTAAAGGAGACCCAAAAAAATACTGAAGAAAATAACACCTTAAAAAATAGCCTAACGCAAATGGCAAAAGAGGTCCAAAAAGCCAATGAGGAGAAGAATGCCCTAAAAAGCAAAATTAGACAAATGGAAAAGGAAGTCCAAAAGATTACTGAAGAAAATACTTCCTTAAAAATTAGAATAGAGCAATTGGAAGCTAGTGACTTTATGAGAAATCAAGACCCTGTAAAACAAATCCAAAAGAATGAAAAATTAGAAAACAATTTGAAATATCTCATTGGAAAAACAACTGACCTGGAAAATAGATCCAGGAGAGAGAATTTAAAAATTATTGGACTATCTGAAAGCCATGATCAAAAAAAGAGCCTAGACATCATCTTTCAAGAAATTATCAAGGAAAACTGCCATGATATTTTAGAACCAGAGGGCAAAATAGAAATGGAAAGAATCCACCGATCTCCTCCTGAAAGAGATCTCCAAAGGAAAACTCCTAGGAATATTGTAGCCAAATTCCAAAGTTCCCAGGTCAAGGAGAAAATATTACAAGCATCCAGAAAGAAACAATTCAAGTATTGTGGAAACACAATCAAGATAACACAAGATTTAGCTGCTTCTCCATTAAGGGACTGCAGGGAATGGAATATAATATTCCGGAGGGCAAAGGAGATAGAACTACAACCAAGAATCACCTACCCAGCAAAACTGAGTATAATCCTTCAGGGGAAAAAATGGTCATTCAGTGAAATAGAGGACTTTCAAGCATTCTTGTTGAAAAGACCAGAGCTGAATAGAAAATTTGACTTTCAAATACAAGACTCAAGTGGAACATGAAAAGGTAAGCGGGAAAGAGAAATCATAAGAGACTTATTAAGGTTGAACTGTTTACATTCCTACATGGAAAGATGACATTTGTAACTCATGAGACCATTGTCAGTATTAGGGTAGTTGGAGGGAAAAAATTATAGATATGTATGTATATATATATATATATATATATACAGATAGATATAGATATAGATATATATAGTTATATATCTATATCTATATATATAAGGATAGATAGATAGATAGACGGCACAGGGTGAGTTGATCTGGAGAATAAAATTAAAGGGTGAGGGGATTATACTAGGAGAAGGAGAAAGGGAGAGGTAGAATGGGGTAAATTATCTCACAAAAAAACAGAAAAGAAAAAACTCTTACAGTAGAGGGGAAACAGGGGAAGGTGAGAGGGAATGAGTGAATCTTATTCTCATAGGATTTGACTTAAGGAGGGAATAACATACACACTCAATTGGGTATGGAAATCTGTCTTACCCTACAGGAAAATAGGAGGGGAAGGGGACAAGAAAGTAGAGGAATGATAGAGAGGAGGGCAGATTAGGAAAGGGAGTAATCAGAAGCAAATACTTCTGAAGAGGGACAGGGTCAAAAGAAAGAAAGAATAAATGGGGCGGCAGGATAGGATTAAGGGAAATAGAGTTAGTTTTTCACAGCATGTCTACTATGAAAGCGTTTTGCATAACTGCACATGTATAACCTATATTGAGTTGCTTGCCTTTTCAATGAAGGTGGGTGGGGAGGGAGGAAGGGAGAAAATTTGTAACCCAAAGTTTTAAAAACACATGTTTAAGAAAAGAAGTTTTCACATGCAACTGGGAAATAAGAAATACAGGAAATGACTTATAGAAATCTATCCTTCCCTACACGAAAATAGAAGGGGAGGGGGATAAGAGAAGGTGGGGAGAGATAGAAGGGAAGGCAGACTAGGGGAAGGGGTATTCAGAATGCATGCCATCTTGGGGTGGGGGGAGGGTTGAGATTGGGGGAAATTTGGAACTCAAAAGCTTGTGGAAGTAAATGTAGAAAACTAAAAATAAATAAATTTATTAAAAAAAATGTTATTTGAAACCAGATCTTCCTCACTCCAAGGCCATCTCTCTACTCTCTATGCCATCTACATCTTGTCCCACACAGAAGAGATTCCTATAAATGGTTGTTGAATGAAAAACAAGAGGAACCAATTCTTCTCCATTAAATACTGGCTTTGAGTCAATATGTCCTGCACTCATGAACATTAGATAAGCAAGAACTAAGTGGGACTAGAATGCTGAAGTTGAGCTGGACACAACAATAATGTGGGAAACGTGAAGAAAGAAGGCATACAATGTCACCCAAAAGACTAGGAGTTACTGCTTCAGGGCACTATAGGTAGCCTAAAGAATTGCTCATATATCATTTTCCTCTTCTAGTCCTGTTTTTAAACTTCTTGGTCAAGTTTTAGTAGCTTCAGAATACCCTCAAACATCTGCCATCAATTTAATTTTTAAATAGTTTCATTAGGAGTCATAAAATTTTAGAGTCAGAAGGGAAGCTAGTGAACATCTCTTTCTCTCACTCACTTTATGGATGAAGAAACAGACTTGTTGTTCAGTCATTTTATTTGTGTTTGACTCTTAGTGACCCCAATTGGGGTTTTCTTGGCAAAGATACTGGGGTGGCTTCCCATTTCTTTCTCCAGTTAATTTTTACAGATGAGGAAACTGAGGCAAACAGGGTTAAGTGACTTGTCCAGGGTCACACAGGAAGAAAGTGTTTGAAGCTGGATTTGAACTCAGGAAGATGAGCCTTCTTGACTCCAGGCCTGGCCTTCTATCCACTGCTAATTTTACACTACTAATTTACCTAACTAAGGTCATTCAACTAAGTAGAGGCAGAGTCAATACTAGGTTCCCCATCTCCTAAAGCAAATCCAGCTTTCTCAGCTACCAGTGCCAATATAACTATCTGGACAAATTGCTGCTTTTCCAGCTCTACATCTCGGATACTGTAGTTCTATGTCTTGCTTCCTATGGCAAGGCTGATCCATACACCTTTCTTCAGAGCATGACAGGATATCAGCTAGGTGTACCAAACCTGGCTACAAACCCAAGGATTGCTTAATCCTGTCAGCTTTGGGATTTATTAATAGGAAGTGTAAGTATCCTCAAAAGCATTGGAGTTGTCCAAAACTGAAATGACCTGCCTTGAGTGCTGGTGAATTGTTCATTCCTGGAGGTCTCCAAGGAGAAGCTGGATGATTACTTGTCAGGATGTTGTGGGAGACATTCTCATACTTCTTTAGGTAGACTTTATTGAGATAAATGCCAAGGATCCTTAGAACAATGAAATGCTACATTTTGTAATACCAAGACCATCATAATCATTTGTGTTTATTTTTAAATAGTTGGTATATAGTTTTATGTGTACATGTTGTCTCTACTGATAGAATGTATTTCTTTAGGGAAAGGATGATTTTCTCTTTGTCTTTGTATCCCTAGCACCTAGCATAGTTCCTGGCATATAGTAGGTATTTAATAAATGTTTGTTGATTAATTTATTTATCATCAATATGGCATCAATCAATTTGACAAGGCACAAAAAATACTTCAGAGAAAGTATTTATTTTTTATTTAGTATAGCATTTGAGTAGAGTAATTAGGTGGCATAGTGGATAGAGTGCTGGGCCAGGAGTCAGAAAAACTCATCTTCCTGATCTATGTGACCCTGAGCGAGTCACTTAATCCTGTTTGCCTCAGTTTCCTCATCTGTAAAATGACTGAAGAAGGGAATAACAAACCACTTCAGTATCTTTGCCAAGAAAACCCCAAATAGGGCCATGAAGAGTCAGACACAACTGAAGACAACTGAACAAGAACCACAAAATGACAATTCTTTAGTGTATAAAGCAACATAGCTTCTTTATTCCTACTCACTTTCTCTCATTTTTTTTTCTCACTTTCTACAAAACAGGACATCATTCTATCTATTGCCAGATACTAACTTTGTGACCTTGGCCAAATCAATTGGCCCTCTATACCTCAGCATCTTCATTTGTGAAGTTGAGAGGGTTTGCCTAGATGTTTTCTAAGGTTGTTTTTCATAGTTAAATTCTCTCAGCCATTTGGAGAGAGAAATATACCAATCCCCCCCCCCAAAAATTGAAAAACATCACCTTCACCCGAAAAAAATCACCTTCACTTATAGAGGCAAGTGAGACACGGGCCAGACCCTTCATCTCTGAGACCAGTTTCCTCTGGCCTCTTGGAACAAAGTAATGGAATTAGCCCTTTTCTAAATAGAGATCTACCTCTTTCCTCCCCCAGGACAAAATCTCCAAAGAGGGATGTTCCAAGATAGCAGTTTACAAACAGAATAATAAAGAGGTCAGGGCATTTCCCCCCAGGATCTTCCTGAAAATGGTTCCTGCTTCTTTCAGCTTTTCTCTGTGAAGTCCCAACCCAGCCTTCTCCTCTGAACATGAAGGCCTTGCATTTCCTGTTGGGGATGTCTGTGCAGCTGGTCACATGGGAGAGGGACACCACACACATACACTCATACACACACATGTGTCAGAGGAAGGAAACCTGGGAGTACCTCCTTCCTCTGTGACATGAAGGGACCAGGCAGTTTACGGCAAACACAGAGTGTTATTCTTAAGCATTTTCATAATGACCCAGCAACATTCCTGTAATATAATTTCTTTCTCCCTTTAAGAGGATCAGACAACACTGAAAACTAAGTTTCCTTGGGGACATGACTTAAACAGGGGACATTGAGCTCTACTTGGCAGTGGTCAATTGGTGGAATTTCACTAAACACAAGTTTGTGGAAATTTTGAAAGAAAACCTGTTTCCTCTTTGAGGTTCAAACCAGTGCACAGTCAGACAGGAGGTGATAGATTCTTGGACCTAGTTGGCCCATTGATTTTGCCTCTTCTCAGTGCCCTTTTCAAATGGAAGTGGGAAAAATGGTCTGGGAAACATGCTTTTGTTGGTGTGGGGGAAGGGAGAACAAGTTAGAATTTGTGGAAGCATTTTTAGCTTGCTCTTTCTTTTCCTCTCTCCCTCCTTCCCTCCCTCCATCCCTCTCTCCCTTCTTTCCTTCCTTCCTTCCTTCCTTCCTTCCTTCCTTCCTTCCTTCCTTC
>NW_020954550.1:18728168-18771665 GCF_900497805.2 Vombatus ursinus
TCCTTCCTTCCTTCCTTCCTTCCTTCCTTCCTTCCTTCCTTCCTTCCCTCTTTCCTTCCTTCCTTTCTTCCTTCCTCTCTCTCTGCCTCACTCTCTCTTTCTTTCTTTCCTCTAACTATAAATATACGATATAGTCACTATTTCCCTTCTTTCATCTCATACTCTAGCCTTCCTTTATGGTTGGCTTTTGTTGGGTCCAGCTATTTCCTTGTGAAGTCAGAAATCTATTCAGTGAGCAACTTATTGGCAATTTGAAAGAGGACAAAAGCAAGCAGGACAATTTCACTTGTTTATTTTGTTTGGCATTAAGCTTTAAAAATCAAGATAATTAAGATGCATTCTCCCATTTCCTTTGTTTATGTTTTATTAGAATGCTAATTACTATTATTACCAACCAGTGTTTATAATAACATCTTACCTACCAATGGGTCTTTCATCTTGAAATATCCCGAAGTTATTTACAGCTAAATGATCAAATAGGACATGAGCTTGTGGGTTTTCCTTCACTCTCCCCCAAAGAGAAACCTAGAAGATGCTTAACTGCACACCTCCGATAGCATGGCATGGGGCTTGGGGATATCCTCAGCACCTATTACATCATCTGGCATATAGGAGGTCCTTAATAAAA
Source organism: Vombatus ursinus (assembly GCF_900497805.2). Lineage (NCBI taxonomy): Eukaryota > Metazoa > Chordata > Mammalia > Diprotodontia > Vombatidae > Vombatus > Vombatus ursinus. Next base: position 18,728,797 of record NW_020954550.1, read on the forward strand.
CTTTTTCACTGATAGCTGGAAGGACTATACACATTTCATGCCTGTTCCATGGATCCAGTGATTAACCAGGACACTATTGTTCTCATCTAGAGATGAGTAGTGCAAACCTTTTGACAGTTATGGACCATTTAGCAACAGGTTGGTAGGTAGAAAATAGCCACACCTATTCTCTGGATTTAGACTTGGTCAGAAATCAGCTGAAAACCAGTTCAAATTGCATTTCTTCTATACAAATTAATTTTATCAGTAAGGGTGCTGATGAAAACTCCACTAAAATTCTGGGGTCTTAATATTGTGAAGTTCTCAAGAAATTCAAAGCATTCAGCCCATTTGGACTCATTCAAATGGATGCCAAGTCCATGTCTTTTTTTATGTTCCCATATTTGCTATTAGAGTACCACGAGGCTTCTATGATGAAAACCAGAAGGCTGGCCAACTCCATCCATATTTTTAATAGAACTTACCTGAATACTAGGGGCCACTTGACTTTAAATTCACTTTTCCTCCAATCATCTTAAATCCTATCCCCATGTATACACACACACACACACACACACACACACACACACAGGCACACACACATACATACGCACATCTACACATACACACAGGCACTCACATACATATACGCACAAGAGCAAACATACCAAGTAGATTTTGCTTCTGAAAGATTTTGGGTAAGTGGGTAGTTTAACTATCTCCTTATTTTTCTACTGTTTGCTAATGGTGATCTCCTCACCTTCAACTTTCAGCCTCCATTATATTTAGGAAGAAAATATTTGGATCTTTTTACTCATACATGTTTCAAGTTCTAAATAACAGTAAAGGAAACCTCTAAGTACCAACCTACACGACATAAGATCCTTTTCCTCTGAATCTTTCTCTTTCCTATTATGAACAGAGGCAGCCAATCTTATTGATATTCTTTTTGTTCCTAACATCAAAGAAAGAGAGAGAACATACTCAAATTGTAGATAAATATGAGAACCATCTCCCTTGCTCTCATTCCTACTACATCCAAAAAAGAATTCCACTTAAAAAATAGAACCCTTGATTCCTTCAATATGTTGGGATTGCCAGTAAAAAGTGACGTTGAGGATAAGATAGAAGTCTGTTTCTTCATCACACTGGAATCATAGGATCCTGGGTAGCTTGGGACTAAATAATGAGCAGTTTACTGAGATAATGGCAGATTATGAAGCTGGGCTCTATAACAAGAAGCAAACACACTACCTACCACCTCCTGATTTAGGGTTAGCCATGAATGTCTTCTCTTCTTGCAACCTTAATGTAGGTGTGCCCCATTGTTCTTTCTTTAGTACTCCTCTTTCTCCTCTACAACCTCTCTTCTGCTGATTTCATCTACTCCTACAGCTTCACCTTATCAGTTTTATCTAAGCCTTTCCTGGTCCCTCCAGTAGAAAATGATCTCTTTTTTGTGAACCCTCTTCTCACATTGATCATATCTCTATTGTGAGTTTATCATATTCTTATTTCTATTCAAAGCTGTTTGTGCATGAGCCTTATATTTCCTGCAGCATAATAAGCCCCTTAAAAGCAGGGACCAATTCTTATTTATTCTTATCTCATTTAGTGATTCGTATATAATAGATGCTTGATAAATATTTATTAAATGAATGGATGGATGATGTGAACGCTGAAAATGACTTTTAAAGTGGAGACTTGAAGCCATTTGCTTATACTGTGAAATACAATCAGGGTCTATGAAAACTCATATTTGCTTTTAGCTACTAATTTCTCAGCATGGATGGAGTTATTTAAAAAAAATATTTGCTTCCACAGGTAAACTTGAAAACAGTTTCATAGTTGACAGATCTCATTCACTAAACTTATTATCAGACCCACTTTATTCTGAGGAGCCCATCTAGGCCTAGCAATGTGGAAAATGAGATGACTATAATGTTTGTAAAAATCTAGTGTCAGATAGTGTTGTTTGATCAATACATAATACTTTGGAATATGACAAGAATTCGGTAAGTTGGTTATCTAAAAACGTTTGTGCATCAGTTTTGTCTTTGGCCCTATTTCCTCTGTACACATGCACAGATCATCACCAAACATCTTCACCCATGACATCTTTTCTGAGTTGCAGGCACATATCCACCACAGCCTATGATATCAAGTACTGTCAATACTATTTCCAGAATGTACACTTATTTCTATCTCTTCCATTTTGTTTCCATCACCATGGCACCAGGGCAGATCTAAAACCCTTGTGATACCAAACTAGGTAACTCTCTATTCCCCAAACATGATCAGTGCTTTTTTTTTTGTTCCCATACCTTCCCTAACTCAGTTCCTCATGCCAGCAATGTCCTAGCTCCTCTCTTTCACCTTTTAAACTCCTTCCCACGTTCCAAATCTCAACACAAATATCACCTCCTCCATGGAGTCTTTCCATATCAACCCCCTGTGGCTAAGGACCTTCCCCCTTGGATATTACATAGAAGAGTATAATAGAAATTCCTCTATAAACTTTTGAAAGAGATGGTATTAGTGCAATTAAATATTGCATTCTAAGATTAAAAAGCACATGGAGAATCACTATAGCCAATTTGATTATAGGCTAGTAAGGGTTATAGTTACCAGTTTTCAGCAATTCCTAGATATGATATCCTAAGATGTGATGAGACGCTCATGGAAGTGGTTTGGTTCCGTGTGTTTGCTGACACACAGCAAAGAATAGGATAAGCATGGGAACAGATGTGGAAAGAAAGATATAGCTTGCCGATTCTAAAGTTCTTAGGTTCTTTACTTATAACCCAGATACTGTCATTTAACTTCCTTAGATCCAGGGTTTTGGCTAGATGGAGGAATTATTGACAATCTTTTCCATTCCTTCTTACCCCTGGATGCCCTCTGGGATTGTCTGAGCCAGGCAAGAGCTCACCCTAAAGACAATATGCCAAGATTTGGTTCTCTCTAGAACACTAGTGTGAGTTTGTATGGGACTATATATATGACACCCACAAAATGAAACCCTTTCCCCAACTCCTTCCATGACTACTCCTTATCAAGTACATATCTAAGCTTCCAGGTAGAATAGCAGGATCTCAGCCAACTTGTTTCCAGAGTGCACAGTGTAACTTGAAGCCAGTTGGACAACATTAATGGAGCCTTTCCATTTTGTTGCTTTAATGATGAAGGCATGTTATAATTTGATAGGCTTTGAGTTTGACTATTTACTTTACTGTGGGGCCCAGTAGGGCTGCCCAAGTTAAGGGTTTTCCATGAGGAAAGTTTGCTCTGGCAGAAACCTGGAATTTATAGAAACATGGGGGGAAATGGTGACACTGGAGAGATAAGAGAAATTCCTCTTGGAGGGTAGGAGAGGTGTTGTTTCTTCTCCTGGATTGTCACACCATATTTAAACTACAAATTAAACACTAGCCACCCCCAAAGGGAATAGGGGAGATTAGCTAGAACAGATGAAAATAGATTCAGAGGAAATAATTTCCCCTGACTTTAACAATGGGGCAAAATGAAACACATGCTTAGTATCCTCAGCTAAGAACTTGTGTGGCAAAACACCATTTGAGATGGACCTGGCTGGACTTGGCTCACAGTTGGTCTACTTAGATATCACAGTGATTGCTGGATGGGTCTTTTCAAGCAGTAAAAGTACGATCTGTTAAGCAGGCACGCACACAGTAGCTCTCTGAGGCCATTGTTTTTAAAATCACAGCTTTGGGCTTTGGGGAATTTCAGTAAAGTGGGCTGTGGTCAAACTGTGGGAAATCAGAAGTGTGAATAAGTATGTACTGTATGGACTTGGAAAGGAAGGGAGGAATTTTGGAACAGGTATAATGAAAAGAAAAGGAAAAAATGATGAGGGCATAGTTAGGAATGAGGAGGACTCAAAATAAAAAACAAGGGGAAAAGTGTTATTTGAGAAGCAAGTATGAACAAGTGGGACTTGGGTAGAGGGCCACAGGGCAGAGAGCACAAATATTGTTAGGCTCAGTTTTTACAGATTAGGAAACAGAGGCTCAAAGTGATTCAGTGATTTCATCAAGATTCCATGACTAACAAGTATCCATGTAGGTTTACCAACTCCACATTTTTTTTCAATCAGTCCCTACATTGTTGCCTTGTTTTTAGTTAGAGAGTCTCTTTAAATAAAATTTCCCTTATAGTAGGGACAGGTGGCTGAAATTTGGTAGGACAATTATTCACTTCTCTTACACATTTTCACAGGCTATGCTACCCCTTTCCTTTTTTTTTTTTTCAAATTCACCTGTTCTTGTACCTGTAATGGAAGTAACATTGGGTCTTATGGACATCATCCTATGGGTCATTTGCAGGGAGAGGTCCTGCACCTTAGGCCACTTATGGAGAGGGATGTGCTTTGGCTCACCATTCAAAGACTTAAGATAATAAGATAACAAATTTGGACATGTATAGGACCTTAAAGGGCATTGAATCAAATTCCTGTATTTTACAGAATTTAAGTAACTTGCTCAGGATCACATAGCTAGTAAATGTCTGAGGCAGGATTTATTTTTTTTTTAATTTTTAATTTTTTTTTCAATTTTCAATTCAGGGAACAAAACAAGCATTTCCATAATACAGTAAAATAAAAATTATGATTGCACATGAAACTGCAAATCCACCATGTACTACTTGCTATTCCCTCCTAATATACAACAGTTATGTAAATTTATTTTTTAATTTTTTTTCTTCCCTTCCCCTCTCCCCCAGAGATGGCTACCATTAGACACAAATATGTGTATATGTATGTGTGTATATATGTGTGTATATATATATATATGTGTGTATATATGTAAAATTATTCTATATATACTTCCATTTATCAGTTCTTTCTATGGATGCAGATAGTGTTTTTCTTCATATATCCTTTATTTTTAATTTGTGTGTTCATAATAGTCAAAATGACTTAGCCACTCAAAGTCACTCTTAAAGCAGTATTGCTATTACTGTGTACAATGTTCTCTTGGTTCTGCTCATTTCGCTCTTCATCATTTCATGCAAGTCTTTCATGCTTTTCTAAGATCATCGAGCTCATCATTTCTTATAGCACATTAGTATTCCACCACAACCATATGCCACAGCAGAGGCAGGATTTAAACAAACGTCTTTTAAACTCCAAGGGCAATGCTCTATCCTATACTTTATGCTTTGAGATAAAACAGAATGTTTTTATTGGTTCCTTGGTCCCTGGGATTAGGCATCACTGTTTGCCAATGGCCTCTTTGAAATTAAAACACATGCACATATATGCACACATCCATGTATATACAGAGTGAAAAGCACATCCCAGTGTTCTGAGAAAGAGAAAATAGCTTTTTCAGTCATTTATTTACATGCTCACAGCCATACCATTTTATTTAGCCCAGAATGACCAGCTTGTTTTGACTATTCTATTTTCAGGGTTATTACTGAGGAGATTTTGAGGGGGTCTATGGAGTGTTCGGGGAGGACTAGTACCTTTGGTATGAGGGATTGCCGAGACCTTTCCAGGACTGCTTATCCACTTTTGGTTCTCTTTGAAAGTTAAAGACAAACAACAACAACAGCAATTGAGGAGAGAAAAGATTTATGTAACTTGTTTTATATATAGATTTACGGCATTTACTTTATATAACATAACATACAAAACAAATTGCTTTTCTTTCTCCTCAGTACATATATATACATTTTTATATATAATATATACATATATTACTAATTACTTATGCATGTGTGTATGGCAATGAATGCCCAAGGAAACAGAGATTAACAGAAGAAAGACGATAGTTGTTCATTTTGTATCAGTTATTTATAAACATTTCATTCTTGGGGAAAAGAGTGAGCCCATGGAGGTTTTTTTTTTGTTTTTTTTTGTTTTTTTTGTTTTTTTTTTTTACTGCTGTCCCTATTCAAATGACTTTTAAAATTTCAAAGAGGATGCATATCTCTGGGACTTATGCAACAATTATTATTTCTTAAGGAGTTGGACATTTTGATGGGGATAAGTATCATTGTTTATTGTTGTCTAAGAGAAACGCTAGATATTCCCATTTCTAGACCAATCACTGGTGAATTGTTTCTTTGATTGACACCTGTATAAGCCTACAGGTTGAACCTTTGATAATAAATTGGATATGTCTAAAGCTAGTTTGAGAATCCAGATAATGGTTTTTTTTTAATGGAATGATCATAACACTTTTTTCTTCATGCCTTTTTTGAAGTTCTAAAAATAGATCAGGATATGTGGCATTCTAGATTGAATTCTATAATGATCTCTTGTACTCAGTGGAGAGAGTGAACAACTTCATATTCTCCAGGCTACTTTGTATCCCTAGAGATTAACACCATATGGTGTATGTGGTAAGTATTTAATAAATGCGTGTTGACTGTCTTGAAAGAAAAAAATGGTGATTTTCTTTCATGTGCACCAGATGCAATAAACAAGGTGTTTCAAAATAGTTTATATTTCTTCCTCATTACATACATAGTTAGTGCATTTTACACATGGATAATAAAAGCAGATTCAATCAATAAGCATTTTTAAAGCATATATTAGATGTCAGGCACTGTGCCAAGAATACAAAAACATAAATAATTTTGTCATTGCCCTTCAGGATCAGAGGAAACAATGTGTATCCAGAAAACTACATAAAATTTAAAGAGAGGGATGGGACCTGTGATTTTGTTTGTTTAGGAAATTCTCCAGTGAGGAAATTCCCTCTGCTGGTGTGAAAACCCTCTCTGAAACTTGTAGTCTTAGAGAGTTGCCTATAGCCCTGAAAAGTTAAAAACGATTTGTCTAATGTCATGTAGCTGGTATGTGTCCAACGTGAGATATGAACCCATTTCTTCCTAGCTCAGAGGCACTGACTCTCTATGTACTAATTCAGACGCACTTGTGTATGTGTGTGTATACATGCACACACACACACACACACACACACACATATATATATATATATATATGTATATGTACATGCTAACATACAGGCACAAAAATAAGTGCAAGGTAATGTGTGGGGCCAGAGGACTCTACAGCTAGGGGATCAGGAAAGGATTCACGGGGGAGGTAACACTTGAGTTAGCTTTGAAGGAGGCCAGGGATTCTAAGAGCTGAAAGCAAAGAGGAAACACATTCTTGGTGTAGTTGGGAAGGAGGACTCCCTGTGCAAAGTCACAGAGATGAGGGAAGGGGTGATATCCTATGAGTAATAGCAAGAAGATGAGTTTGTTTGGATCACAGGGTTCATGAAAGGAAGTAATGTAGAATAAGCCTGAAGAAGTCCATTATCGTCAGTTTGTGAAGAGCTTTAAATGCCCCAAAGAGGATTGTGTATTTGATTAGACAGCCACTGAAGATACATAGGCAGAGAGGTAATATGATCAGGTCTAGGCTTCAGGAATATCCATTTGTCTCTTGCTTGGAGGATATATCAGAGACAAGAATGAGTGGAAGCAGAAAGAACAATTGGGGGGCCACTGCCAAAGTCCAGGTGAGAGGTGATGAGGGTCTGAACTAGGGTAGTGGCTGTGTAAGGGGAGGAGGAAGAGGCCAGATGTGAGAGACATCATGGAGGCAGAAATTACAGGAATTTGCTACTGCTCAGGCCACGTGGAATAAGGGAGAGTGAGGATGTGAACCTGGGTAACCGTAAGGATGGAGGTATTCTTCACAGAAATGCAAAACTTCAGAATGTAATGCCTTATACGTTGTGACTATCTAATAATTTTTTATTTAATTGAACTGCTTTGAAATGTATGTTAAATGTTTGGCACATATATTCTTAATTTATGGCCACGTATTTTAGGACATTATCTATTTTTCCTCAGGCTTTACAGCTAGTAGAGTTCAAAATGCCTATTTTCATAGAAAGAAAACTAAGAAAAGAAGCATTAACCTCCTAAGAGAGTGAAGTTAAATATACAATAGTAATTATTATTTAACACTAACTTCCTGATCCTTTGCCTAATCGTGACATGGAGATGACCCTGGGCTCTTCAAGGCTGCATGTCTATCCTCAGAGGACCAGTCTAAGTGCAAAAATGTTCATCACCTCAAATTCAGCCTAATAGATATGATCTCCTTTAATGGAGGGATCAAATCATGGGTTTTTCAAAGTACGAAAAGAAAGTTTATTATGAAAATCTGGACTGATCTCTCTTTAGGAATTCTCACATTCTTTCCTAGTTCTCTCATTCTTCTAGATTTGACCCTTGAATATTGTGCCTTTAGTATTGGCAGGTACTAAGGTTTCTTCAACTGCTGTCTGCACTTTCCCCCTAAATGCCACCCCCCAAGTTTTTTATTTGAGAGAGAGAGAGAGAGACGGAAACAGAGAGATGGAGAGAGAGAGAGAGAGAGAGAGAGAGAGAAAGAGAGAGAGAGAGACAGAGCCAGAGACAGAGAGAGGATGCTGTCATAAATCATAGAATCACAGACCTCGAGCTGGAAGGTACTCACTTGGCTATGCTACTTACAGAAATTTCCTTTCCTGATCTCTTCTATCTATCCCAAGGAAACAATGTCCCACTGCGGGACACTGGATCTTAATTCTTATTTCCTCAAGTTTGGCTAACATGCCTCTAATACATCCCACTGGTCAGATAATAATCATCCTTTCTATTTAGACAGGAAGATGACCATTTCCCATATTGAGAGGCAACTGGAAATAAATTAATTGACATGACTATAAAGTGGTGTTTTAATGTAGAAAAAAATAAGAGAGCTTAATCCTTTATTTGTCCTGGGATTCATTCTCTTTATTTTTAATATATTTTCCTACTGTAGCCTCCCAACATATGTGCAAAGTTCTGAGAATGAGTGAGCATCTCTGTGCTATCAACACAATGATAGCCAATGGTATTAACAATGACCCTGACTTCTGAGTCATCAAAGAAAGAGTACATTCTGTTCAGTACCAGCTTCTAATCCCCTCTACTTGCTGCTTTGAATTGCATCCCTCCACCTACTCCAGGATACTGAATAAAGATGTATGCTTCACTTCTGGCTGCCCTTATCTGCTTATGAGACAGTTTCTTCTAACATCCCAACAGAGGAAGGAAGCAGCTTTTGTGATTAGAATATAGTATATGTATAAAACTCTTGAACATGACTTGTTTTAAGATGCTACCCCTAGGAATATGTATCTAAAAGTAAGAGCCCAAATGAATCATATTTCATATTTTACCACAGTGTCAGCTAGCAAAACAACCTTACCCCTGCCTCTTGGAATCCCTGATGACTTTCAAGTCTCTTACAGCTGTGACACTAGCTAGTCATGCAGGTGCACACCACCAATGAGCTTTAGATAGTAACAAGATGGAAGGAGGGGTGGCTGCTAGCCCTGCTTTCCAGACTTCCATCCAACCATACCGTTTCCATCATCTATGATTCTTCAGACTTTGTAACTGATCATATTGTTTTGTGCTTCCTCTCTTTTGTTCTCTTGTACTTTCCAAAACTATACAAAGCCTAGTAAGCCCTACCTCGTGGTCTCTTGGCTGACTGAAGAGCCAAGAGAACCATTTTGTTGGGAATTGCTAGCCTTAGTGATAAATTGAACGTGCCCAGGCCTTTTCCTAGCTCTTAGTGTTTTCTCCTCCAAAGTTACCTGACATCTGCTTTATATGTGTTATGTAAATACTTCCATGTATACATTATATACAACTATTTGCTACATATTTATAAACAACTATATACTAAGTTCCTATTAATATGAGAATTTCGTTTTAATAGAGTACTTTGAAAAATGGTATACATAGTAACCAAAAGAGGCAACTGGTAGACTAGAAAGGGTTGGAATCTGCCCATTGGTGGAGGCTCCCCTAGTTATTAGTGTCCCCTCAATTATTTTTCATTTATTTTATTTATGTAGTGATTTGCAAATTACTTAGGACAAGAATTATTTTGGAGATTATTTCATTTTATGACAGCAATGAAGCACATATCTGTGCTTCTATTGATAGTACATTGACTCAGAAGTCTGACCTCGACTAGATGAAATCCAAATAAAATAGTTTCCTTATTTTTAGTTCATTTCCAATTACTCGAGTTATAAAAAAATGTTTCATTGCCCTCTTCTGTTGTGCTTTAAGAACATATATTACTCTAAGGAAATTGGCAAAAGTTGTAGTCCTTAAAAGAACACACTTCTATGACTGTTAAAGATATTGCAATAGCTGTTGGCATGGGGAAATAAAAAATTTCAAGGATTATTCAATTCTATGATGAAAATAGGATCTCTCAAGCCAAAGCATAAAGGAAAAGAAAAGGAAAAAAAAACAAGAGCTGACAATCTATTCATGTGAAATAACTTAATTAATCCTCAGGAAACAGGGAAAGCCTTTCAGAGAGACCTGTAATTTGGAGGGGTCATTACTTATTCTTCTATACTATTGTCTAGGCTGCTTGAATTTGGAAGAAGAGCAGAAACAAAAATTTAAATCATTGCAATGAAGAAAAAAACACTTCTCATGGGTAAGACATTATAATGCCTGGGTTAATGAATATTAGAGAAAAATATATTTTTAACTGGTGCAACTCATTTTTTCCTTCAAGACTTTACCCAAAACATTGTGAAATGAAATCTAGCTAAGCCTTTAAGATCTAGGCATCTTCATCTAAAACATTCAAATGGGTTTTGGGTTTTGTTTTGTTTTGTTTTGTTTTTGCTTTCAGTGATGCTGGAAGTTTATCTCCCTTGATGTAGTCTAATAAATATATTGACATCCTGAGAAGTAGAATTGCTCTAGAATTAGAGACATTCCCAGGTGAAGCTAGAATAATGTAATATGGCCTTGAACCATGCCATCCATCTTGGAAGGCTAAGAACTTTTTCAGAGAGATGAAGATAAGACCTGAGAACTCACATAATTTATACACCATTAAAAATCTATGGACAACATTCAAGGTGAGATCCAGAAAAATAAACAATTTGTCAGAAGTACATTTAATATCCAAGGTGACAGGTGTGTTTTCACAAGGAAGAGTTAAAAAATATGTGTAGTAATATAGTAGACAGAGTACTGGACTAGGAGTCAGGAAGATTTGAATTCAAATTCAGCCTCAGATATTAGCTGAATGACTCTGGGCAAGTCAGTTAACCTTCATTTACCTCAGTTTCCTCAAATATAAAATGGGGAAAATAATAGCACCTTTCTTCCAGGGTTGTTGTGAGAATAAAATGAAATGGTATTTTTAAAGCATTTAGTATAGTACCTAGCACAGAGTAGGCACTTAATAAATGCTTATTCCCTTCCTTTTCCCTCAGAATCTTGTGAACTGAATGCTTTGTATAAAATAAATTGTGTAAAATAAGTTACTAAGCAAAGAGCACATACTGCATATTAAACTTTTTAAATGAGCTAAAATATGTAAGGTTTATTGCATGTCAATACATTTATTTTATTTTGTCCCAGTTAATTTGCACACAATTCTATTTTATATTTACTTAACTATGCACATCCTTCAGTAGAATATAAGTTCCTTGAAGGCAGGTTTTTATTTTTTTTTATTTTTTATTTTCTGGCTTTATGTCTTGAATGCCTAGCATAATAAATACTTGTTGAATTCAATTCAATTGCTTAAAAAAGTAAGACCCTAGGTGTATGTGTGTGTGTGTGTATATATGTGCATGTATATACACATATACACACATGCATATATGTTTGTATTGTATATATAACTTCAACTTAGTTCCCTTGCCACCCTTCTCTGTATACAAATCAATTGTAATTTTGGGATATCATCTTATTTTTTTCTTTGAAATTAGCTTGGTATTCAGTTTGCCAGATATCACCTATATAAAAATAAAATAATTGGTAGGGGGAACCAAATAACATGATGGTCCTTGGTCCTGCCCAGGACATACACTCTTCTTCCCCAGGAAGGATAATCTTGGTAGCCAATGCCTTACTGGAGACAACCTTGTCACTTACCAGGACAGTAATTGATGCAGGAAGGATAAAATTGGGCTTTTCCTCTTTCTTGTACTGACCTGCATTTTAGAGAGGCGCTAGTGAACTCAAGTGATCCTCATAACACTTATGAGAGGTAGGCACTGTAATTATCCCTATTTTACAGTTGAAGAAACAGAGATAAACAGATATTAATGACCTGCCTAGGGCTGTGTATCTGGTCAGTGTCTGAGGCCAGATTTCAATTCAGGTCTTCCTGCCTCCCAGCCCAGTGTCCTATCCACTGTACCACCACATGTGCTCTTTAATTCTTACTCTGGGCCTCAGTTTCTATATCTACAAAATGAGTGGATTCCACTAGGTAACTTTAATTCTTCCAGTTCTAAATATTTTATCCCACATCCCCAAAGGCTTATCTATTCAGAATGCAGGTTACAGGGCAACCACACTTACTTAGAACATGGCCTTGAAACAAGAAAGAAGCCACAAAGGCCTCTGAGAAGACAAACCAAGTGTCCCAATCTCTGTGTACTACTTTTTAGACACCTTACTTTTATGAGAGGCATTCAGAAGCTACTAGATGCAGCCACACTGGAATCAGAAAGAAAGAAAAAGTCTGATAACAATTATGTATTAGCTGGCTTCCCAAATTCCTTTATTAAGACCTCATAATTCTATATTAAAATGTTGCTCATTGTTTACAATGGTCTTTTCTCATCTATTGACAGAAACTAGTGATCAGAACAATAAGGCAAAGCAAAGGAACACCTCTAGACCCAGTTATACAATTCTTTGCATATTTACCTAGCATCCCATCTGGGAATTTTTTGAGCAGGTGGTGACAGGCCTGAGTCACAGTTTTAGTGAGAGGTGGTTGTTCCAAGATTCATGTAGGTGGGGAAATGGAACCATGAGAAACCATAGCAGTCCAAAAAAAAAAAAAGCTACCTCTTAGCTTGGCATTCAGATCAATCTTCATTGATGAGTCACTTGGTAAAGCTAATAAGTGATCCCTGGAAATACTCAGAGCAGGTTCCAAGGCAGTGACATGAAAAACAGGTTTAGGCTTTTTTGTGTCCTCCACAAAGGAAAAAGGGAAAAACCACAAGCAAAAACATTTGATAAGGCTCTCTAAAGAAGAGAGACACTTCCACCAATGTGGCCCATCCAGGTCATGTAGAATGAGTTCTCCTCCCTTCTGTAATTTCAATAGACCACACACAGGAGACTTTGTTCTCTCTTGATACCCCCTGTTGCTTTAAACAGGATTCAACTCAGTCTGCTTCTTTTCCTTCCTCATAAAACCCAGAGACAATGGAGAGATAATGGGACTCATTATGACAGTGAAAGCTGGAATTCAGTATGCACCCCTTTAATCCCAGAGTAAGTAATCAGGCTGTTCTGAAAGCAATCTGAGGAGTGGTTATCCTTATCCCCTCTCCTTTTAGGTGATTAAAAGTTCAAATGGTGCAAGTGAAGAAAATAAATATAAAGTATCAGAGACAAACCCTCCTGCAGGATCAAGTTACATTGCTTTAGTAATTTCTTTATTTTCAAATGTGAGATTCTTTACGACTAAAGGGAAAAACCTACTGGCCTGTGGACTCTTTCTCTTGGAATTTAAGAGTTGGAAGGGATCCTGAGATCAAATAACCCAACCTGACCTGAGCCCAAACCATGAATATTCTCAACATCATCTCTAAGAAGATGCAGGCCCCTCCAATCTTTGTCCAATTTACTGCCTTCTGGGGCACCATTCCACCTCAGAACAATCCTAATTCTTAGAAAGTTATTCCTTTCATTAAGCCAAAATTTACCTCCTCCTATATTTTACCCATTGGTCCTAGTTACACTCTCTGGATTCCCACAAAACATTCATTTGAACATAGACAGAATAAGGATAGTACCTCACAATTAGATACTTGTTGGGGTTGCTCACAGGAAGGAATGTTTATTCATAGGAACTTGGAACTGAGGACTTTTGAAGTTCATAGGATCATAGCTCCAAAGGACTTTCAAGGTCATTCAGTCCAATTCTTTATTTTACAGACTATGAGATGAAAACTGCAAGAGGTTAAGCCACAAAGATGACCATATAAAACATTAGGATTTGAACCCAGGTCCTCTGACTCAAAATCAATTGCTTTTCCAAACAAGTGTTCCTCTCTCTTCTTACATTGACTCTATTTTTTTTTCTCAATACAAACTAGAAATATACTTAGGTATCTCAAAATTTGTGAGCATGGATGCCCATGAGGACTGGGGAAGGGGATGCTGGAATTAGCCAAAGCAAACAAATCAAAAAAAAAAAAAAGGAAAGCAACCAAAAAGGGGAAAAAAGGAAAAAGATTTGGCTAAAGATTCCTAAAAATGTTAATGAGTTCAAACTAAAATTTGGTTTAGCCATTCCTATCCTAGTGTGATTCCACTAAGTATGTATTAAGCAATTATGAGGCCCACAAATCCGATGGGGTTCACCAAGATGTGCTGCCTCATTAAATTCACACAAGAACTGGGTCCTTGGGACATTTTGAGGTCAATATAGTACTTTGCTGTAGCAAGGTGACACAGTGGATAGAGTTCCTGGCCTGAAGTCAGGAAGACTCATCTTTCTTGAGTTCAAATCTGGCTTCATAGCCTACTAACTGTTTGACCCTAGGCAAGTCGCTTAATCCTATTTGCCTCAGTTTCCTCATTTGTAAAATGAGCTGGAGAAGGAAATAGCAAACCATTCCAGTACCTCTGCCAAGAAAACCCCAAATGGGGTAATGAAGAGTCAGACACAATTGAAAAACAACTATGCAATAACAACAAGAAGTTGATTTCCTTGTACCTCAGTTTCCCCCTATGTAAAATGAAAGGATTGAACTAGATGAGTATTAAGGGCCCTTTTGTCTCTCAATACATGATTTAATAAGGACGTTCTTTACTCACAAAGAGAATATGGCTGCTCTCACCCAATGTATCTATTGCCTTAAGCTGTCGGTATCCAAGTTCATCAGGGGCCTATATGCCTTGCTCCATCTGTGCTCCCTTGAACTGCACTGATCTACTCACATTCTCTCAAATTTAACCCCAATTTAGTAGTAGTTAAAGGTGTAGCCTATGGCAGACCTGCTTTCGCAGGTCAGAGTGAAATAATCCCATGGGGAGGGGTGCATTGAAGGGGGGATGGACTGAAGGCCTGACCTTGACATCATTAGGGTTAGGCCCTGAGCTAAACAACCCCAGACAACATCATTCTCTGGATCTTATGAACGGACCTCTCTCCCCGATTCTGGGGCATTGTTGCTAGATAGACTCCTTCTTGGTTCAAAGTCTTATGTTTTATAGAAGGGCTAAATTCAGTGATGTAAGATTCCCATTTTACATAAATGAGCACTCTGGCTCTTGGATCAGAGCAATCTCATCAGTTTAAAATATGTCCATTCTAGTAAACACTGAAAGGAAGAGGAACTGGAAAAGGCACTGTTTGATTCATGACTCCAGCGTGTGCCTTTGCACTTATGATAATGGATCTGAGTTGCCCTCCCCAGGGACCAAATGTATTTTGGAGTGGAAGATGTCTGGACAGTACATTGAGATTTCAGATGCTGTCATGCACAATTTATGGCCTAATGAGTATATTTATAGGCACATTACGGGTACTTCGTCATCTTAGAAATCAATGAAGTAATTTCCAAAGGAAGTTAGAGTGATCTGTAGCTATCAGCTTAGCTGTCCCTCTTTATTCCATAATGTACAAAAAGGTAATTCATCCATTAGGGGAAAAGGGATGGTCAGAAAGGAAAACCTGACTTTGAAAATGTTGAATCAAGTGGCTATGGAAAAAAGATACGGTCTAAAGTGAAAAGTTCTAAGTTTCCCAGGGGTTAAAATCAATTTCTCCCCACATTCTAATCCACAAATCATTCCGAGGACTTAGAATTCATCTTAAGCTACAAAACAGTTTTAAAGAAAAAAGATACAATTCTCAATGAGTCCAACTTTAAATAAAAACAAAGTCTTGGGACTGTTGACACGGCTTGTCCCCTCTGATCTATTTCTCTGCAACATGTAACGGAAAGGGTGTATTTCCAGACAAGGAAAAAAAAAAACAAAACTCTTTCCACCAAAATTAGAACCTCTTGGAAAACTGCATGTTCTAAATTTAGATCCCAATTGCAAACTTTTGAGCTTCTCCTTGGGTGGTCTAAGGTAAAATATGAGTTTTGAACCTCTGCACGTATTTCATTTGAGTAATTCTGTTCTCTTGGCAATCCTAGAAGGGGCAGAAAATAAAGAGAAAATAATAGTCTTCATTATTTGCCCACAATGGCTACACCTCTTCTTTTTTTTTTTAGGGAGACAGAAGTTTATCTTATAAATTAAACCTTCATACTCTAATCAATACAATGATACATGATAATTCCAAAAGAATCATGATAAAAACTGTTATCTGCCTTCAGAGAGAAGTAATGGACTCTAAGGGAAGACTGAAATAGATGTTTCTTCCATTTTTATTTTTCTTGCTTTTTTGCAACATGGCTAATATGAAAATATATTTTGCATAATTTCACACGTATAATTGATATCATATGTCTTATTTCCTTAATGAGTGGGGGAGGGGCCAGAGCGAGACCAAATTTGGAACTCAAAATTTTTAAAAATGGATGTTAAAAAATGAGTTAAAAATTTTAAAAAGAACATTAAAGTTTCAAATCTGAAGAAAACCTGCTTTCTAGAACTGAAATATTTTTTTTCCTCTTATTTTCAATCAGTTCTAAAGTCCTGTCAGATACCACCTCCGTAATTTCACTTGCATTCATCCTTTCTTCTCTATTTTCACTACCACCATCAGTACAGAGTTACCTAATTTTGTCCCTGGGATAAGAATAAGAAATGAAACCTTTTTTTCCTAAGGGCATTAAGTGTTTGGGATAGCATAAATATATTTTATGTATTTTTTTCTGTTCCTTACAGTTTTGTACACCTCCATTTCTGGCCACCACCCAAGTCCACACCTTCATTATCAATTTATTTGGTCTTCTTACTCACGTCTCTCCCTAGATTCATGTCCTTTATGCATACCCTTAGTTATTTCACTCTTCTGCTCAAAAATATTTTGTGGCTTCCCAAAGTGAATTTCAAACTCATTTACCTAGCACTCGAGGCTCTCTGAAATCTGATGCCACCATACCTTTCCAGTCTTATCTCACGCAGTATTGTTCCACAGGCTCGAAGTTCCAGCTGAGCTAGACTACTGTTTATACTCCAAATATGCCCTGAACTCTTCTGCCTCAGTGCCTTAGAGGCAGCTAAGTGGCAAAGTGGATAGAGCTTTGGGCCTAGAGTCAAGACCTGACACTTAGTAACTGTGAGGCCCTGGACAACTAACATTCTAACCTCTATTTGCCTCAGTCTTCTCATCTGTTAAAAAAAAAAAAAAGATAATAATGGCACGTGCCTCCCAGGGTTTCCAAAAGGAATCAAAAGAGCTAATATTGTAAAGTGTCTGGCATGATTGGAATGCTAAATAAATGAGTGTTACCTTTCGCCTTTGTTCATACTAGTCCCCGTGCCTAAATTTCTACCTAAGATGGGCTCCTGCATTCCTACCCTGAATCCTTTGAAATCTGCCTCAAATCCCACTTCCTCCATGAAGAGCCAATGTTCAGTTCCTCCTTGGACCTTACGTAACATTTTGCATCTATCTAATACAGTTTTCATAGAGATGGCTAGGAAGTGACAAGAAATGAAACGTGAGAAAAACAATATGTTAAGTCCATCGTACAGAGGACATAGAAAAAGGAGGTGACATGATTTCCTAGACATGTAATGGTAGTGGATAAGGACTTGACCTGTGCTTTTGCTAGTCTATGGAACTTTCAAATGAGTAAACTTTCTCTACCAACTCAGATTGGCAAAGGTGTATGAAAAGTGAAAATTGGAATGGGGGTGGGGGAGGGGAGGAGGAATAAAACAATATAAAACACATCCATGCTAACATATGGAGTTGCTCCCAGTTGCTTCCTGAGCATGAGGCAAGGGAAAAATAATTACAAAGACAGATTTGCCTATACATATATACATATGTATAGAGGCAGGAGGGAGCAAAGTCAGAGTCAGGACTTGTTTTCAGATCCCACTTCTGATATTTATTAACTATATATCTGACCCTGGAAAAGTCACTTAAAACCTCTATGAGCTCCATGCAACTCCCTAGGATTTCCCTACTAAGTCACAGAGGTTTTCTCAGGAAGTTGTTAGATGGCACTCCCGAGGTGGATCTTTGCCATATTTGTGTTTCTATGTATGTATGTATACAGCTCAACCCTTTCTTTTAGATGCCCACGTCTCCTAAAGACAATTAAGGACTCTGAAATAGAGCACTTATTAACAGGCCCCTGTTTACACATGCATTTTCTACAACTACTCTTTTTTTTGTGAAAGACATATTAATACCTTTAAGTTAAACATGATATGCTAGCATTTCCATGATGATGTCCAAATTTTGCCTTCCTTGCATTTTGCAGGAGGGACACAGATTCACGTATTGATGCTTGTAATCAAGGCACAGGGTCTTGTTTACCCTTTGTAATATAGCTATGAATAGAGCTCAGATTCATGAGCTTAGTAATGTTACTCCCCGCCTTGAAGAGAATAGTCCTCGTTCAATTCCCCTCCTAGTTCTGCTACTGATTTCTCAGGCTTTGCCACCATGCTTCAGTCGACTCACTCCAAAACTTCGCTTAGCACCTGGGGCTTCCTCACCCTAGAACATTTACTTGTCCGTGGGACTTTCTGATGCTGGGATATCCCTCTGCCATTCTGGTCCCCTTCTTCCACTGAGGAGTTGTTCCCAGGGTCTTCATTTGGCAAAGGGTCCCCAGGTGACTAGCTATACTTTAGCTTTCGTTTTACCCTCACCCCCTGTGGCCTCCTTACCCTGAAACATGCCTCCTCCATGTTGGCGCCTCCTCCCATTTGGTGGATTCCTCCTTGGACCTTTGTTTTGAGGAAGGACCCAGGCTGGCCAACCTTCATTCCCTGTCTACCTCTGCTTCTGACTTTCCAGACATGGACAATACAGCGAGTGTAGGTATCTTCCTTCTCACTCCTTCCACCTTTTCAGTCCTCTTTTGTGCATTGTCTTCACCTGTTAGAATGTATGCTCCCTGAGGGCAGGGGCTCTATTTCTTTCTGCTTGTGATTGTAATCTAGTGCTTAGCACAGTGACTGATACATTATCGTCACCTAATAAATGTTTGCTGCGTGTTTGGTTTTTTTAGCCAATCTATCTATATTAAAGATAACGCTTCGCCCTATAGTTCCAGTGATATTGGCTCTTCGGACAAAACTGTTATCCAATTAGGAAAAGACCAGTAAATGGCCATTGTTTTTCTCCATATTGTCTGCATATGAAGACTGATATTCAGTTTATGACTGTAACATCTGCAGATGGCCATCTCTTCTGAGGATGCTTTACATTTATGCTTGGCGTGCATTAGAACACTCTGTCTGCTCCTGTTTCCCAAGAAACTACAGGTCTCCCACATCATTCTGATGTGCTTTGATATAGCTTTAAAGTATTTCCTTTTATGAAAGAAAATGAATTGATTCACTTAAATTCATTTTCTTTAATGGAACCCAATCATTTCTATAAAAGATTCACTTATTTGATTTGACTAGGTGTCCTAAAATATTTCCTCAGAAGGCACTTAGGACTTTTGGATAAAGTTTAAAATTTTCTATCTTGCCTCAGTTTTTTTTTAATTGAAAAATGTGGATAATAATAGCACCTACCTTGCAGGGTTACTGTGAGGATCAAATGAGACAACATTTGTTAGAACACATGCACACACACACACACACACACACACACACACACACACACAGTACCTGGCTCACAGTAGGCACTGCATAAATGCTTATTGCATTCACCCCTCCCTTACTTCTATTGAAAATTGTATCACTTGTGTGTCCCTAATCACAAGGAACATTGGGACTCCAAGTTGTGGTGACTTAGTGAAAATCTAATACCCATTTACCATAGTGAGTAGCATTAATTTGATTTAATTCAATTTAACTCTGTGTGTGTGTGTGTGTGTGTGTGTGTTATGGTGGAAAGTTCATAAAAAAACAAAAACACAAAAAGAAAAACAAAAACAGAAAGAAGGACTGGTTCCTGCTCCCATTCTGCTGGGAGAGGACTCAACATAGACATAGAATACCTTAAGCAATAGAATGTAATTTCAGGACAGGGAGAGGACTGATGACTAAAGAAATATTAAGAGGTATCTTTCTTTGCTCCTCTCTGGGCATTACATGGGCATCTAGGTGGTACAGTGGATAGAGCACTGGGCTTGTAATCATGAAGACTCATCTTTCTGAGTTCAAATCTGGCCTCAGAAACTTACTAGCTGTGTGACCTTGGGCAAGTCACTTAACCCTGTTTGCCTCAGTTTTCTCATCTATAAAAGGAGCTTGGAAAAGTATGTTAGTATCTTTGCCAATGAAACCCCAAAATGGGGTCATGAAAAGCTGGACACAATTGAAAATGACTAAACAACAAAGAGTGCTTTATCATAGGTGGCTGCTTTCTATAGCCCCTGCTCTACAATGCATGTTTAAATATTGTTATCATTATTTTTTTTTACTAATTTGAATATGACAGTTGCTGGTTCTTGTCTTTACTCTTGAAAAACCCTTGCCTCAGAAATACCTCAGTAATCAGAGGTGCGTCAAGTTTCTGGAGCTGTTGACATTAATCACCTTAGAAACCATCAGAATAAATATTCTGAGTGTAGCAAGTAAGTGGAAGAATAAGAGAAAGCTCTTTCTTGACCACTCCCTCAGGTTTAAACCACATCCTACTGTGGCTCTGGAGTCTGCTTTGTTCTGGAATGCAGTCCTCTCTATTTACACAGTTTTATCTATATGGCCTATGAAACAGCAAGTCTTTGACCAAACCGAAAGTGATGTCATTTCCTCCCTCACTATTTGGAAAGCTCTATTTTTAAGGAGTCATTGTGCCATTATGAATTAGATTGTTTCACAGAATTGTTCCATTTGCTGGGCATGGACTTGATCTCTATTAGTGGAAGGGAAAGAAGAAAGAGGAAAGGGGAAAGGAGAAAGAGGGGAAAGATGGGGTGAAGTTGATTCTCTTGTAAAATTTAGGCAGCTGCTAGGGTTGAAAGGTGTTAATATTTATGCTCAGTTTACACAAACAGTCTCCAAGGGCAGATCTTTGTTAACTTCTCAGTAAACTAAAAACTCTTTGAGGGCAGGTACCTCTGTGTGTGTGTGTGTGTGTGTGTGTGTAGGGAATCCCTAGGAACCACAGTACCATAGTGCTTTTCACATAGTAGACAGTTAATAAATGCTTGAAAAATGAGTGAATAGATACACGGTATTACAACCTGATCACAGATTTAGAGCTAGAAGGAACTTTAGAGCTCTAGTGCTTTGATTTTCCAGATTAAGAAACTGAGGCTTATAGTCATACAGGTAGTGAGGTAGAAAAATCCAGATCCAAATCCAATGTTATCATGCATGGCACCTAGGAAGTCTTTATGCTAACTTGGTAAATATCCTTGGGCAATGATAATTTTGTATATGCACACAATGCGATACATATATACACGTTATACATATGTTACATATATGTGCATATATACATGTTATAATATAGGTATGTACATATTTTACATCATATACGCATATGCATATGAGAGGCACCATGACATGATGAGCAGAAAGCCAATCTTAGAGTTAGGAAGTCTTGGGTTCAACTCTTGGCTCTGACACATACCTATTTTCCCTTGCACAAGTCCTTAGCCTCTCAATAACCTAGGCAACACATTTTGACCACGGTTACAGATCAGTCACCCATCTGTATACATGGAAGCAGACACAACACCAGGAGTATCCCACCCTGAAGAAATCACACATCTAGAGAAAACAAAATACACAAATAAGTATGTATTTCATACTGAAAAGAATTCTTTTTGTTTGAATCGGCTAAACCAAGTGTTGGACCAAAAGTTCCCCCATATTACAATATGTCTATCTATAGGTTTGGAGGAAGGAGTTGGTTCTCTTATAACATTGAGGCAGTACTCATAGGTAGGTAGCCTCTAATAAAGTTCTCAAATATACATGTATAGAACATACATCTAATAGTAGGTTTAACTAATAAATAATACCTCTATGCACAGGTAAACCTTACCACTCTCAAAGGCTCAGCATCACTACTCTAAAGCAAACAAAGGCCAGAACCCTACTAAAGATGAGCCAATCATCATTTCTTGTACCAATGGCTGCCAGTATGGAAAGTAGTCTGGCTTGGGAGTCTGCAGACCTAGATTTTAGTCTTGACTTTGCCACTTATTGGTATGTGACTTAGGACAAGTCACTTAATCTCAGTGAACCTTAGTCTCATATACAAAATGGGAATTACAATTCACTTCTTGCATATCTCCTTTCATAATATGTGTAAGACATTTTACTTTATTTTATTTATTTATTTTTTGAGATGCAATTGGGGTTAAGTGACTTGCCCAGGGTTACACAGCTAGTAAGTGTCAAGTGTCTGGTCAGAGACGGGATTTGCACTCAGGTCCTCCTGACTCTAGGGCTGGTGCTCTATCCACTACACCACCCAGCTGCTCCTAAGACATTTTACTTTAATGACAATAAGATGAAATAATGTATATGAAAGTGCTCTGAAAACTGTCAAGTACTGTCCACATATAGCATATGATGTACTAGACTTAGAGTCTGGAAGACCTGGGTTAAAATGCTGCCTCAAACATATGTTGCTCTGGTAAGCCAGGATAAGTCATTTAAACTCTCTGAGCCTCTGTTTCCCCATCTATAAAATAGGGATGATAATAGGATCTATCTCACAAGGTTGTGAAAATAAAATGAACTAATGTATGTAAGTTGTAAACCTTAAAGAACTTCATAATTGGAGCTATTATTAAATGAGAGCGATTTTTCACTTGATAGGCCATATGCCTTGTGTCATGAAGGGAAGTTTGAAAGCAGAGAAGACCTTCTCAGAAGTCCTTGTTCTGGGACCAATCTCTTGTCCTGAGAGTTCCTATACAACATGTGTGAGACCTCTCTGTAACACAAGAGCAGAGCATCACCCAAAAGGCAAAGTGAAGATTTCCATTTCTTTCCCCAAGGTGGGACATTTTCCAAAGTCAGATCCTGGCTGCTGATATCAGTCAGCCTCAGAGTATTTTAATTGATGAGACACCATTTACCTGTCTTCTAGCAAGTAGGGGTGAATCACCTCTTACTGGAAGAGTATCCTCTGAGGATGGCATTTAAGTGAGAAGCACAAATAGGTGTCTGACACACCCTTGTCTCCACCCTGCCTGCTAGGGCAATGCTGAACACCTTTTGGAACTGACTCTCATATCCTTTTGTAATGGAGATCCAAACTGAAATATATGCTGTGTGCTTTTTCTACCATCTTTCAGTGAAAATTTTAGTAGAAAATATATATGCCCTCTTACTTGACTAAATTCATTATCTTCCAGAAAGAAAGGAAACAAACATTTATTAAGTGCCTATTAGGAGCTAGAGACACTTTACTAATATTATTTTATTTGACCATAACAACCCTGGGAAGTAGGGGCTATTATTATTACTTCCGTTTTACAGTTGAGGAACCTGAGTCTGAGAGAGGTTAAGTCATCTGCCAAGGATTACCCAGCTATAAAGGTAAAATGCAATAAGATCAATTGGGTGAAGTGGTCAATGGTCAAGCTGCTGCAAAGGAACCTGTGGACCTTGACATATTGTCCAGGAAAATAAAATAATGATAAGATTATTATGTTCTGGCAGATAAACAACATTATTGACTCATAGTTTCCACCAGCATTTCTTTTTTATTGTAATTAGAATTAATTGGAGAGGTTCTCACCTTCCAGGAGAAAGAGGCCCATAAAAAGAGTCCATTGGAAAGGAGCTGAAAAACAGATGTGCCTCTAAATTTTATTCCTGTGGCAAAGAATCCCTGGAGATCCTTGAGCTGCCTCTTTGAGCCCAAACAATGTAATCTTTCTCTTACCTTGGAAGTACTTACTGCATTACATGCATTTGTTTTCTCTTAGGAGAGCTCTGGGCATAGCCCCATTCCCCCAACCCCCACCGGAGCTAAATCGAGCTCTTGCCTATAGATAGGGGTTTGTTTCCTCATCCTGCACAGGCTTTCTGAGCCCCCGTTCCATTCATAAATAGCCTATGAGCTTTTGAGCATCTGAGGTCATTGGGCTTCACATCATTGTTCTCTCTGCTGCTACGTGAATCAGAGTAGATGGGCTGTGTCTTGGAGTTCCTGAAAGCCGGATTTCTCAGCATTCAAAGGCTATCTCGTCTCCTGGACAAAAGCAGTCTGTCTGGGAGGCTCCCTAGGCTGACCTTGGCAATTGTTCTTCCTGCATGTGGTTTCAGCAGGGGAGGGTCTCCCTCTTTCCCAACATGGGAGGAATAGCATCTGAAGCAATACCATCTTGTTCAAAGGAGACCCGTGTAAATCAACTTGATATCAGTATTAGGAGCAATTCCATTTCTAGCAGAGAAGGTCTCAGCTTAATAAATATCTGTGAATTGGTTTGAATCAACAATACTGAGAAAATTATCCTCTGTTAAGAAGGTATACAATACATGATGTGGCCTCTCTTCCTATTCTCCTGCTCCTGGTCACGGCTGTTCTGTCTGTCTGACTCTCCATGACCCTCATGCCAGTACTGTCCATGGGGTTTTCTTGGCAAAGATACTGAAGTGGTTTGCCATTTCCTTCCCTAGTCGATTAAGGAAAACAGAGGCTAAGTGACTTGCCTAGGGTCACATGGCACACACTGAGGCTAAATTTGAACTTGGTCATACTCAACTATAATACGGTGAAGCTGAGGCCTAGATTACCACCCTCACCTATCACCCCAGAACTGATTTTACAAAGCCCACTGGCTGCAGCACCAGAATGCTCAGGGTTTAAATCTGGACTTTTGACACCTACTGGATATGTGACTGCTGCTAATCACTTTGTCTTAGCTCTGATCTTTAGTTTTCTCACTTGTAAAATTAAAGGAATAGTACTTGTACTATCAATCCTATATGGTTTTGGGGAGGAAAGTGATCTCATTGGCTCCCCAGGGCTTAATCATCATGCCTGTGTTGATTCTGGGGATCTATATATCCAGCCCTAGATCCTCTTCTTAGCTCCAGTTCCATATAATGGACTGTACAGGTGGTTGTATCATAGACATCTCGGATTCAACATGTCCAAAATAGAATTCATTTTCTCTCCCCACCTCCCCTAAAAAAAGAAAAATCCATCCATCTTTGGACCTTCCCCATTTTTATCAAAGCACCACCATCCTTTCAGTCTTCCAAATTTGCAACCTTAGCAACATTGTCCAGTCCTCATTCGCACTAACCTCCCCCAT
This sequence comes from Vombatus ursinus, assembly GCF_900497805.2. Classification (NCBI taxonomy): domain Eukaryota; kingdom Metazoa; phylum Chordata; class Mammalia; order Diprotodontia; family Vombatidae; genus Vombatus; species Vombatus ursinus. The sequence goes on from NW_020954550.1 coordinate 18,754,152, forward strand.
ATCCAATCAGTTGCCAAATCTTGTATTTACCTCAATAATTTCCTCCTATATCCAACCCCATTCTTACATCAACATTCATATGTACACATTTCTTCTGTATATCCTCATATATATATATATATACATACTGTTTTCTTCCATAGATTTTAAGCCTTATGAAGAAAGGAACTGTCTTATTTTTGTCTTTGTAGAGGTTCTTAATAAATGCTTTATGAATTGCCTAATTGAGTGAAAGCATTTGTAATCCTAAAGACATGATGCAAATGTGAGCCATTCTTGTCTTCTCGGGCTCAGTCAGGTGTTAGCATGTTGCCCTGTGTGGCTAGGGTTAATCACCTGCTACTTAGATGATCTCTAAGATACTTCTAACGCAAACATTCTCATCCACTGATTCCACAATTTCCAGATGAGAATGGAATGGTAAAATTGACAGTAGTATTAGAATTTTTTAAATGCTTAATCAGTAGTACCCTTTTATAATAATGAGTTTTAATGCTATGCAGGAAAAATCAGAGCAGCTAGGTGGTGCCAGGTTTGGGAAGATTCATCTGAGTTCAAATCCAACCTCAGACACTTACTACCTATTTGACCCTGGGCAAGTCACTTACCTCTGTTTGCCTCAGTTTCCTCATCTAGAAAATGAGCTGGAAAAGGAAATGACAACTCCCTCCAGTATCTTTGCCAAGAAAACACCCTAAACGGATCACAAAAGAATTGGACATGCCCAAAAAATGACTGAACAAAAGGAAAAGGACATGAAGTTTTTTGTTTTTTTTTTTTAAATAGGCTACTGAGAAGACAATGGGCTGAGAGCAAAGACTACCACTGGAGATTTGGTAATTATTTGACACTTGCAAATCACTTTTGTGTATCCTCTCAGACATTTGTACTATTTAATAAAGTAAGATCATACAGCAACATATGTGATAATCTAGCTTTCACTGTCAATACAAATCCAATTAAGTTTTCCATTATTCCAAATGACCTATGAAATTTCATATTAGATAGTATTGAGATGTAATATGCACAGAGTTGCTCAGAAATAACATGACTGGTATTTTCATTACTTTCTACAAAAGCTAGAAAAAGCAGAGAAACTTGTTTGTTTCCATAGTATTTTACGATAAGGTCCTAGAGAGCAGGAACTGTTTCATTTTTATCTCTAGCACCTCACACAGCACCTGACACATAGTGTGTGACTGATAATTGTTTGTAGATTGATTGAGGTTTTTTTGAAAGTTGCCTGTTGAATTTATAACGTACTTAAAGGAATAACCAAGCCATATATAATATAGTAAAACTCTGTAAGTGAAACACCATTTTTTCTGTTCCACTTTTTAAAAAATAGTATTTTACTTTTTCCAGTTACATGTAAAGACAATTTTTAACATTCATTTTTCAAAAATTGCAAGTTCCGAATGTTCTCTTTCTCCCCTCCCTTTACCCCTCCTTAAAATGGTAAACACTTTGATATAGTTTATATGGGTTCAAGCATGTAAAATATATTTCCATATTAGTCATCCAAAAGGAAAAAAATGAAAAAAAAAATAAAATGGAAATAGTATGCTTTGAAGATTGATTGTTATACAACATCTCACTTTATTCTAGCAACTTTTTGAGGTAAATCACACAACTATTACTACCTTTATTTTACCAATAAATCTTATGGAAATACAGAGACTTGCTGAAGGTCACAGACCAAGTAGGTGAATTGACAAAACCAGGCAGCAGGGTATAATGGTAAGAACATTGGTTTTGAAGTCAGTGAACCCAATTTGAAATCCAGCCTCTGATGTTTACCACCTGTGACCTTCACCAATTCATTGAGCTTTCCTGGGACTCAGTTTCCTCATCTGTAAAATGAAGATATTGGCCTAGATGCACCCCAAGGTATATTCTAGCTTTAGCTCTAGGATAACTTGACTCCTCATTTTCTTTCTCCAGATCAGGGGCTCTTCTTGCTATGACATTCTGTCTCATACTTTGCCCTACCCTACCCCACCGCACCCCAGGGTTCCTTCATGCCTCTATGATTATTCTTATTTAGGATAACTAAAACATTTCCAATTTGGTCCCAGCCAGGATGAACATTCTTGGCCTGCTCCTATGTTTGGGCAAGGAATAAATAAATTACTTACTCTAAAGGATAGTCTTAACTCTTTCAGTACTCTACAGATTGATTTAATTTGCTGGAAAATAATTTAATAAGTGGTACCATTGTGCCCTGCCGGGGGGTTAAATCCAATCTATAATTTTATTGATTTACCTTTTATTCAAAGCCCAGTGGAAGCAGATCCTTTCACATATTCTACTCAGAGACATGGTTGTATATAGGCTTTTGTCTCCTTAGTATCAGAGGTGTGTGGAACTCTGATTTAATTATGAAATTTATTTTCATAATGAAATAATTTTCATAATCAGTTTATTGCCACATAAAATAAATCTTCATGAATACTAGGATGAAATAAAGAACCAGTGCTATTATTTAAGTGAAAGTCTATCTTCCCCCTATCAAAACAAAGCCAGCTTCCAAAAACAAAACAAAACAAAAACCTTAAAGTTACTCAACTTGGATTTATTCTTTGGTGAGTTTGTTTTTCTGGAGGATACCAGATGATCATATTTTCTGGACGACCACATTTTTGTTGGACATACTCGCATTAATGGAAGACTCTTTTCCTTTTCTGTCTGATTATCCTTTTTCTTCTTTTTTCCTTAACCTTAGGATAAGGAAACACAGACACATACACACACATATGTGTGCACATGTGTGCCAATATGGCTTAGAGGCTATTTCTTGAGAACATCAAAATAGTTCAGTGGGGAAAACCCACTGATAACTGACTGTGATGACCTCTGGTTGGATTGAACTGACAGGCAAAGTCAAAATGAGGCAGATACGTGGAGTTGCCTTTCCAAACCCAGAGAAAACAACAGACTGAAAAGCAGAGGTAAAATAAAATGAAGTTAAATTTAGGTCATTGCATGATTTCCATGGAGTCATTAGTCACTTCTTCGGGGGCCCTGAATAGAAGGTCCAGAGCTTATGTTCATGCTTAGATGTAGTAGCTGGTGCTCTCACAACTAGTGTCTGAAGCCAGTTTTGCATGTAGAAGGTGAATCTTCCTGACTCCGAATCTAGCACTATTTCCACTGCGGCACCTATCTGTCCTTACTGTACTAGAAGAAATAATAAATATGAAGAACAAAACATAGGAAGACTTACATGAACTAATGCTAAGTGAAGTGGATAGAACTGTCTTCGTAAATGGAAAGAATAAGAATCAGAAGAAACTGAAGCACTCCGGGCCTGGAGTCAGGAAGACTCCTCTTCCTGAGTTCAAATCTGGCCTCAGACACTTACTAGCTGTGTGATCCTGGGCAAGTCACTTCACCCTGTCTGCCTCAGTTTCCTCTTCTGTAAAATGACCCGGAGAAGGAAATGGCAAACCACTCCAGTGTCTTTGCCAAGAAAACCTCAAATGGAGTCATGAACAGTCAGATATGACTGAAATGACTCAACAACAAAAATAATTATAATGACCAAACTTGCTCTTCAAGGAGAGATGTAAAAGTTTACCTCCTCCTATCTTTTGCAGAGGTAGGGTTCTATGAGTATGGAACATTGCATATACTGTTAGATTTGGGTAATATATTGGTTAGTTTTGCTGAATTACGTATCTTTTTTTAATCTATTTTTTTATTCTTTGTTACTGAGACAGTGTGGCATAATGGATAAAGAGCTTGCTTTGCAACCAAGATGGACCAGGGTTCAAGGCTCATCTCTGACACATACATACTAACATAAGACCCAGAGCAAATCACTTACTTAACCAATCAGTGCTGCAGGCAACTCTATAGGACTATAAATTGTGCCAGAGGTACTAAGCAACCTTGGTAGACAGAGTTTCCTCATCTGGAAATTCTCTGTCCCCATAATATCAAAGACCTAGTCTCAGTCCCTAGTCCACACAATAATAATAGTTAATAGCTAGCATTTAAATAGCATTTTAAGGTTTGCAAAGTGTTCTACAAGTATTATCTCATTTGATCCTTGTAACAACTCTGGAAGGTAAATGCTATCATTATTCCTATTTTAAGGATGAAGAAACAGAGGCTGAGAGAGGTTGAGTGATTTGTCAAGGGTTCCACAGTTAGGAGGTGTTTGAGGCAGGATTTGAAGTCTGTTCTTCTTGATTCTAGGTCCAGCACGCTATTCACTAGATGTCTATTGGGAGGGCTGTCATATTTGGAAATTAAGGTTATATCAAAGCAAAATGCATCAGTATAGTTTTTTTTTTAGGCAATTGGTGTTAAGTGACTTGCCCAGGGTCACACAGCTAGTAAGTGTCAAGTGTTTGGTCTGAGGTCAGATCTGAACTCAGGTCCTCCTGATTTCAGGGCTGGTGCTCTATCCACTGCGCCACCTAACTGCCCCCAGTATACATTTTAAAAAGGTATATTTCCATACAAGGAGGAAATTTAAAAATCTATATCAGTAGCCTCTTACTGCTGCTTTCTGGGAACTTTATTGGATACTCTTATAATTTTGTACCCTCAAAAGCTTAAAAAAGAAGTAAAACATATAATACTTCAATTCTTAAAAGATCTATAAGTTCATCTGAATGGGCATGGCTTCCACCAGTGCACATCCTCTGTATTTCTGAATTGCTGCAATTGAAAATCCTGCTTATCTGCAGCGAGCTTTCTGGCTAAACTGGTCTTATCTCCACCTCAGACAAAAGGCTTACTCTGTAGCCAGAACACAAAACTCCTGTGATCCTTTAAGATTCCAGGATCATCTCATGATATGATGAGGCAATGACTAGGTGTCTGGCTGAAGAAAATATCACCTATTAAAACAAAATCATTACTTATACATTCATTTATTTACTTACTTGCTTATTTATCTATTTGTCTGTTTGCTTGTTTATTTATTTATTTGCTTATTCCTTTATATATTTACATATTAATCTATTTGCTTATTTATTTGTCTATTTATTTATGAAAAAGTATTTTATTAGTTTTCACTCACTTTGCTTCCCTTTCCTCCTTTCTCAATTGAACTATGAAAAAGGAGAAAAAGAGAACTCTTATAACAAATACTCATAGTCTAGTAAAACTTATTCCCACATTGACCATGTCCAAAAAATACATATCTCATCCTGCATTTTAAATCCATTGCCTTTTTTTCAGGAGGTGGGTAGAGTCCTTCATCATCGGTCCTTTTGACTCATTATTTATCATTGCATTGATTGGAGTTCTAAAGTCTTACATAGTTTTTTTTTCCCCTTATAATGTTGTATAAATTATTCTTCTAGTTCTGTTCACTTCATTCTGCTTGAGATCATAGAAATCTTTCTGGTTTCCTCTGAAACCACCCATTTCATTAGGTCTTATGGCAGAGTGATATTCTATGACATTCATATACCATAATTTGTTAAACCATTTCCCTATTGATGGGTCCCCCTTGGTTTCCTAGTTCTGTACTACAACAAAAAGAGCTGCTATAAATATTTTTGTGCACATAAATCCTTTCCCTCTTTTTGGATTTCTTTGAAGTATAGAGCTAGAAGTGGTATTACTGGGTCAAAAGCATCTACAATTTAGTGATTTAGGGGACATAGTTCAAAATTACAGTACCTATTTTTTTTTTAAATAACAGGCCTCTATGATGTGATGACCATAATACAAAAATACCAGTTTGGGTTCAGCAACTATGACGTAGTAGATAAGGCACTGGACTCAGAGTCAGAAAGGTCCGGTTTCAAATCCTGCTTCACAAACTGTGAGAATCTGGGCAAATGCTTAACCTCTCTGTTCTTTAGTTTTCTTATCTATAAAATGAACTGATGAGACTAGATGGTCTCTGAGGTTCTTTTGAGTTCTAAATCTATAATTCCCTATACTTAACCTAGGTCGATGAATTTTTTAAAAATATATTTGGATAAGTATATTTCAATATAATTGGTTTCCCTTATAACCTTATGAATTTTATTTTGTGAATTAAAAGCATTATTCTGAGAAAGGGCCCATAGACCATAGGCCTCAGCAGCCAGCCAAAATGATCTGTGAGACCAAGTAGGATTTATACCAGGAATGCAGGACTGGTTCAATATTAGCAAAACTATCAGCATAATTGATCATAGCAACAACAAAACTAACAGAAACCACATGATCATCTCCATAGATGCAGAAAAAGCTTTTGGCAAGATACAACACCCATTCCTATTAAAAACACTAGAGAGCATAGGAATATATGGAGTCTTCCTTAAAATAATAAATGGCATCTACCTAAAACCTTCAGCAAGCATCATATGTAATAGGGACAAGCTAGAAGCATTTCCAATAACATCGAGGGTGAAACAAGGATGTCCATTATCACCACTGTTGTTCAATATCTGGAAATGTACTGGAAATGTTAGCTTTAGCAATAAGAGAAGAAAAAGAAATTGAAAGTATTAGAATAGGCGAAGAAGAAACAAAGCTATCACTCTTTGCAGATGATATGATGATATACTTAGAGAATCCTATAGAATCAAGTAAAAAGCTACTTGAAATAATAAACAACATTAGCAAAGTTGCAGGCTATAAAATAAACCCACATAAATCATCTGTATTTCTATATATTACCAACAAAAAGATATGTGACACATAAAAAGTTACAAACCCCTGATGTAGGAGGAGAATGTCCTGGCAGGTTCATCCTCCAGTCTAGAATGATGGTCAAGGCCCCTCTGAGACATGCCTCTTCTAGTCCTCTCTAGACAAACCTTCTTCTAAAATGCCCCCTCCCCCAAGCATAGAGAGCTGTGGGCTTCAATTTAGCTTGTGTGGTCTTCCAAATCTCTACAAGGACACACTTCTCACCACATGAGAGAATGAGAAAAAGATCATTTTGCAGCAACCTAAAATGCTGCACTGAGTGCCACTGGCTTCAGGTTTTTTTCTCTTTTTATTCCACTCTGTCTTACCTAGATACATTCACAACAGACCTACTTATCCACCTATACAAGGGAACTCCACCAAACAGCCCTGGGTCCCCCCACTTCTGACTGGTGAGACTGGTTTTCATAGTCTGATTCCATATGTCTGTTCCATCTTTCAAGTAGATGGGGTAGAGAGGTAACAAGTTGGCCATGTAAGTAGCATAAGCATACCATATTACTACTATGGCACTGGGGCGTCTGACTTAGAACTCAAATTTTACTAGTGATATCTGCCTCTGTGTGTGTGTGTGTGTGTGTGTGTGTGTGTGTGTGTGTGTGTGTGCCCACATACAGGACAGCAAGAGTGAGAGTGAGAGACAGATGAACAGAAAAACAGAGTCAGAGATAGAGACAGACAGAGATGGGGGGGGGACAGATAGAGACAGAGAAGCAGAAAGAAACAGGCAGAGAGCGATATAGAAAGACAGAGAGAGACAGATCTCTGTCTGACAGAGAGAGACAGAAAGAGACAAAGGCAGATAGAGACAGAGATAGAGAGACAGATTGAGAGAAAGAATAGAGATAGAGACAGAGAATGAGATAATTAGGGTAATAATTTCTCCAATCCTTAGGCAAGTTTTTTTTTCTTTTAATTAAGTTGCAAAAAAGCCCTTTCCTTTCTGTTTTCAGGGAAAATCTAATCAGTGTCTATCATCCTTTTTTTCATCCTTGCAGCTAGTTTTAGACTAAAGTTAATTCACCTGTCAATTATCCCTTTCCCAGCAAAAGGACAATTTCTTATCTGTTGTTTTCACAAAACATTGGCTACCTTCTCACAAGTAGTAGTATGCAGTAAGCAACTTAACTCATCTTTTCTAATGGTGTTTAGATGAGCTTTATACTTAGAATTCCGGATTTGGAAATGGTATCCTTTTTTCCCATTTCTGTAGCAATCATGTCTGAGGCTGACTCTGTACCTGGAAAGTAGACTGTTCATTTCATCAGCCCTCTCTCTCATCCATGACATCTGCTCCAAGCATGACATCTGTTCATGTCTAGGTTAGGCCACAAATTTGTTCTTTTATTTTTCCCATTGTTTTCTAAGACATTTAATGATCAAAGGTTATCTGATGATGGATATAATGATGCAAGCAAGCTGCTGAGATTAGCAAAGGTCCCAGATTTATTTTTTCTTTGTTTTAGGTATTTGGGACATTATAGATCCATATCTAATGCAAAGGTCAGAGACAACATAATGGATAGAATGTTGGGTTTAAAGTCAGAAAGATCTGAATTCAAATCCCGCCACAGATCTTCAATTAAACCTTAAGCAAGTCACTTAACATCTATACACTTCTAGAAATTCTCTGCAGCTTATCTAAATCATGGATGTGTTATGATCTGCCTTGATAGGAAGGTTTCTCACACATGGAGTTCTGTAGGCTGACAGTATTTCATGTATTGAGTGTATCTACCTTAGGTGTACTTGTCTTGAACTCCATGACAAAAATTTTAACAATATGGCTTCAGGTTCTTCCTTACAAGTTACTTTTACCTAAAAGAGTTTTAACTTTAGTATTGTCCTCCAAATAAATTGACAGTTTTGAAATAAAAGGTGTAGGTTGCCTAATTTCTGAAACATTTCAAATGAAAAGCTCTTCTAATAACTGGTTATACATCATTTGAAAAATATCTAATCTTTTCAAAATGACTGAACATATCTTTTTAAGTGTCTTGACTTGAATTCAAGCATACTTGATTTTCATTTCCTAAGGAGGGAAGTGATGCTGCCTTCCTGCCAAGACTGAAGTCTATAGCCACTTGGTTCTGAATAAAATGAACCCCAGATGTCAGATGTCTTAAAGATAGGTTTCTTCTTTTCCATCCATAACTTTAAAATAGCTGAACTTTTCAGAATCTTCATTATTTCAGTCAGAATCTTTTTTTTTCCTATTTTCCTTTTAAAATGTAAACCCTGTGCTTGAATACTCACGTACCCATCAAAATAGTGATTTTTGCCTTTATTCTTTGTATTTTACTTATTTGAAGAAGACATGGAGCCTGATTAAGAATGTAGCTTATCAAACTGAAATTATCAATTAAATTGAAATGATCAAGAATCAAGATCCAACTTTGTCCATATGGGTCTTTGAGAGGGCAACAGAGAATAGGACCTGGGTTCAAATTCTGCTCTACTACTTATTACCTGTGAGACCTTGGACAAGTCACTTAAGCTCTATGGGCTCAGTTTCCTCTTCCTTAAAAAATGAGGATCTAGATCAGTTAATCAACAAGCACTGATTAAGTGCTCACTATGTACCAAATACTGTGCTAAATACTGGGGTTACAAAGAAAGGCAAAAACACAGTCCCTCCCTTCAAGGAGCTTACATTCTAATGGGGGAAAGTATAAACAACTATACTTACATGATCTATAGAATGCAAAAGGAAGAACTATATGACACCTTGGGTCTGCTCTAGCTCTAAATTTAGCTCTATTGTTTTCTATAAGCAAATAAATAGGAGTACATGCATGTTTATGCATCCATATGCACACTGGGGATTCTGGCAGGGCATGCCAACATGGCAGATGTAAGCACTGACTTTGAGTTAAGGAGAAGAGACATCAGGTCAGTGGGATCACCAAATTTAGCATGAGGTAAACAGTACGTACTGAAAGAAAACTGGGTTTAGAGTCGCATGATTTGGTTTGAACCCCAATTCTACCTACATGATCTCAGGCAATCACCAAACCTCCCTTTGCCTCAATTTTCTCAACTATAAAATTAGGTCCTTGCATTAGATGAACATTTGGCTTGATGGACTCTGAGGTGCCTTTTCATTCATATCAAGAATATTATAAGTACAGGATGTGATAATCCATGAACATTAGGTAGGGAGGAGGGCAAGGAGGAGAAGGAAGCTTTTGAATTGCACTTGACTCCGCTCATGAACTTTCCCTGCTACTACAGCCATGTCAGGTCCCAGATTCTCACTGGAATGAAGCTAGGAGTTTGGGAGTGGTGTTAGGATCGGATGAGGACCAAGACCAAGCCAGGTCACCATTGCCACATCAGGATTTAAAAAACAGAGGCTGCCCCAAACACCAACCAGAGTCCGTTCATGGAAGACGTTCTGGATAAAGCCTGTTGGGGTTCTGTCTTGGCTCCCTTCCAGCCCTGGTCCCTCTCTCAAATTTCTAGGGGTACCCTGAGCTTTACAGGAGCCCCTTGCACTTATTCTTGTGGTGGGACTTTCTCTCAACATATGTGAAGAGAGTGACATTATGGTTTAGAAATCAGTCTTTGGGGAGTATGGTCATTGTGACTTATTATCCAAAAACTCATTACCCTGAGGTAAACAAAACAAAACAAAACAAAAAAAAAAAAAACAAATAAATGAATTTGAATGTTTAAACTCGTACGAGTTGAGTGCCAGACCTTGGGCCCAATAAGCCTGATTTGATACAGAAAACAAAACAAAACAAAACAAAAAATCATTATACTTAATGAAATGTGAACATTAATTTTTACACAAAAAAGTTAAGCCATAAAATTCCATTTTGGTCTGCAAATTTCACTTTTTCTGTCCTTGGAATTTTACAAATGCAAATTCCTCTCCTTCCTAGTCAAGTCTGACTCCTATCATTTAGCATGATACTCATGACCCATGTGAGCTTAGGCAGATCATTTGGCCTCCTTGGTCCTCGGTTTTCCTCGTCTGTAAAATGAGGGTGTTGGACTAGGTAGCCTCTGAGGTCCCGTCCAGCTTTAGGGTCACGGTCCTATGATCCTGATTGTCCGCCTGCTTTCCCTTTCCCTTTCCAGCTCAGTTATCCCATACATGATGGCTGAGATGCTTTTTAAGGCTCTGGGATGAACCTTGCCACTAGGCAAGGGAGAGAAATGCAAGCGAACCTAGGCCGCTGTTCAGCATTCGATCAGCCTTACTGTTGATAGAGGCAGATAGTTCGGGCGGTCTGTAAAGTGAAGAAACTCAACCGCACGGCCCCAATCCAGTTCAAAATCTAGGATCCTATAATTAAAAAGAAAAAAATGGAAGCCTCTAGCCCTGAGGCAGATGCGCTTTTACTCTGGGGGCAGTAGCTTTTTGTCAGTGCTCCTCAGAGCACTTGACTTGCACCAGGCAGCTGAAGCCTGTCATCAGGTAAGTGAGTGACAGACCCCAGGATAGGGAGAACTTAGGTCTCTGCTGAGACGTGATTCTAATGCAAACTTGGCAAACCCGGTTGCTGGTTAATCGTTGACTGGTGAATCACTCCCAAATGTGAATTACTTCCTATAAGTAATCCAGACATTTCCTCAGATAGGTGTCACAGAGGCAGACAAACTGTTCCAGGGACGTCAGAAAATCCTCGTGAAACCCAAGTAGAATAAAAGTCCCAGAAGTGAAGCTTCTGAGAGCTGCGCTCACTATGTGGGTTGAATCCATCCTATTCCTACTTTTCATTCCCCTGTGGAGAGGTGACCAAAACAGTCCAGGGGAAGGCGGACAATCGCATGAATCAAAGGAAATGGAAGGGAAGAAGGACAAGTAGAAGAAATGCAGTTTTAATTTTTCTTTTTGCCTCAGACTTGTGATTTCATTAGGGCAAGGAGCTTCTGGGAGACGACACTCCCTTTACCTACACAGGGTACTTTCTCTACAAAAGAGTTAGTTTATTGAGGTAGTGAGCAATCCAGGTCACATAGCCACTGATGACTCCCACTTCAGAAGTAGGAGTGGAGCCCATGCCTTCCTGTTTATGAGACCAGGTCTCTCTCCTGCACACCAGGGCGCCCACTTTCTACACACACACACACACACACATACCCCACATCTTAGTATGGTTTTCTGTTTTGTTGTTCAGTTGTTTCAGTTGTAGCCAACTCTTTGTAACCCCATTTTCTTGGAAGATTTTCTTGGCAAAGAAACTGGAATGGTTTGCCATTTCCTTCTCTAGCTCATTTTACAGATAAGGAAACTGAGGCAAAAAGCGTTAAGTGACTTGTCCGGGGTCACACAGCTAGTAAGTGTCTGAGGCCAGATTTGAACTCAGGAAGAAGAATCTTCCTGATTCCGGGCCTGGCTCTCTATCCACTCTACCACCTAGCTCTGCCTGCAGTTTTCTGTTACTAAAAGGTTAAAACTAGACTAAGAATTCTGGTATACACTGCATATCAGCAGATGAAGGGCTTATGATTTTAATTGTGTGGGAACCCTCTCCAACGCTAGCATGGAACAATAGCATCAAATTGTACAAAGGAAGTAATCTCCAACTGCAGCCCAATGTAGGACAAAGAGTGCTAAACCATATGCCAGGAAAACCAAGTGCAGGTCCTAACCCCTGCCATTTATTAGGTTTGAGACCTATGGTTTCTCTGGACCCATTTCTTATCTGTCAAATGCAAGGGCTGGTTTAAGGTCCAACTAAAGATCTGATGCTCTAGGATTCTACTGTGTTCAGTTGTGTAGAACCGTTTCCCCCCATGGCAGGGAAATAGTCCAAATGGTGGTTAGATTTCTAGGCCAGTCATCCAAAGTAGGAGAACTCATTTCATCAATGCAGATTGCAACAAAGGTAGAGGTCAAGGGAACTTCCCACAGCCTTGCAGCTAGGATGTGTCAGGAGCGGGATTTGAACCCAGCTTTCTCACTCCAAGTACAATAACCCATCCACTAAACCACACCCAACCTTGAACACATACTGGTTGTTTGATCTTTACCTCAGTGTCTCAGTCAACTCTTTTGCAGGGAAGGTACTCACTTGCATTGGTAGAAAGAGTTTCCTATTGAAATTATAATGTGAAGAGAAAAGAATATTATGATAATACAATAAAGAATAATACAAATTATAACATAAAGAAAGAGAAGAAAACCATATTCAGAAGTCACTTTTACTTTTAAGAATCAAAAAATAAAGATATGGAATAAATCAAAGAAATCTTTAAAAACAGCCACTCAACAACATAATTAGACAAAATAGAAGTGATAAAGTTGGATCAGGAAGAATTCTGTTTCGAGTATAGTACGGTTTTACATAGATGCATATTAATGTATATATCTATATGTGAGTATGACTGTAGATATATAAGTATATATATGTGTGTTTGTAAATGTATGCATGTACTGTACATATATGTATATGTTTGTGCATATGTATCTATATACATATGTATATATGAATGTATGTGTATATATGTATGTGTGTATGTATATTATATACATATATATACACATATACACACATATATGCATATATATGTGCTTAACTATAGCCTTCCTGGGGGGTGGGGAGGAAGGTGGAAAAAGAACAAAGTAAAAAGAGCATAGCAGAAAACGAAAGAAAACTTACAAGGAAGCAAAGAAAAGATGGATAGCTCTGAACACAACGCACAGTATATATTATGTAGATTTTCTTGAAATGGAAATTTATTGCTGTATATTTTGAATCCTCTCTGTTCTGCTGTGCACATGGCAATGCTTTTTTTTTCCTTTTCTTGTTGCATATTTAAGTTTTAGTATTTAAGTTAAAAATAAATTAATAAAAAAAGAAAATTTTGTTTTACTTAAATATAGCCATTTAAGGAAAGGTTGGTGTAATTAGAGGAGGATGAGAGGTAGATGGACATTTTGGTAAAGATTCTAAAAGAAATGCTGGGTGCTCGCAAGGACCATAGAAGTTGAGATTAGGTTCCTTATGGTACTTAATTTTGCTTCAGAATTTATGGCTTTCATAGAATCACAGAATCTCTGAGCTGGAAAGAACTTGTCATATAGTCTAATCTATTTTTTTAAGAGAAATCCTGTCTTCCCCAACAAATCAATCAACATTTATTAAGCATTTGCCATGTGCCAAGCACTCACAAATGCTTGGCCAACCCCAACTATTGGAGATCTCTACTTTTAGAGAATATGCCATTTCTATCCAGAAAAAGTCCGAATCATTTCTGTATATTTCTTATCACTTTAAAAAAAAGTTTTTAAAAATTAATAGGCACTTATTTTCTCTCCCTTTCCCCAATGGAAAAAAAAGAAAAACAAAACCTTTATAACAAATATGCCTGATCAAGCAAAACAAATTCCTACACCGGACAGGTCCAAATCATATATATGTATATGTACACATACACACACATATATGTATATATGTATGCATACATATGTATGTATGTATATGTCTCATAGATCCAAATATATATGTGTCTCATTCTGCTTTTTGAATCAATCATCTTTCTGATAGGAGTATATTTTTAATTACTAAAGAAATTCCCCCTACTTCCACTGAGCTTTAATCCATCTTCTTTGTAATTTATACCCACTAGTTCAGAGTAAAGGATGAACAAAACATGTCTGAAGCTTATTCTATATAGCGGTGCATCAATCAGCCAATCAAAAGGTTGTCACTGTCTTCTCTATTAAGTGTTAGAGTCACTTCACTATCTTGATCCTGGTCTCCTTTCTCTGGCTATTTCTCAATTTGGTCATCGTCCCCCCTTAAGGTAGTAAGTGAAGCTGGGAGAGGGGCACTTCAGGTGGGAGAAACAAGGCTGCATTCTTTAGTCAAAAGTGAATGTGCATGCCCAGCCCTCCCATTTGGGTCCAGATGCTTCCCCTCTCATGGTGGAAGAAGGAGAGGGGGAGGGCAGGGTCTCTGAAGCTGGCGGTAGTGGAAGATAAACCCAAATGGCTATCTAGTTACCTGGACTGTACTCCTACTGGGCAAACTGTGAGGAGCTAAAACAAGGAAGGAAGGAACCCCAATAGCAGATTTGATGAAGAAGTCAGGGCACACCATCTATCTCTCACTCAATCTCTCTCTCATTCATTCATTCATTCATTTACTCACTCAATCATTCAGTCGTTTACACATTTATTCATTCACTCACTCACTCATTCAGTCATTTACACACATTCATTTATTCATTCACTCTTTCAATCACTAACTCAATCATGCACTTATTTTGTCACTCATTCATATTTGCTCACTCACTCATTCACCCTTTCTTCACTCACTTCTTTCCAAAGGCCAAGGTTAGAAACAAGCATGTATGTCAAGAACGCTAATCAGGAACTGAAATTTTGGTGTAGTAGTAGAAGATACACTTGATTTGTAGTTCCAGGATTTGGGTTCTCATCCTGCCTACATAGTTTATTGTTTATATAGCATTGGGCAAATACCTTTACCTCCCTGAGCCTTCTCCAAAGATATTATGGGTTTTGCCATGTAAACTTAATTTAGGAAGTCACTGATTCTAGCTTTACAGATAGTTTCAAATCAACTATCTACTGTAAAACCTCTAATGGGCTTTTCACGGTTACCACTGTTACGGTAATGTTTGTTGTGAAAAGTGAGGTAAAATATAATGAGTATTTTTTCATTTTTTAATTAATATTCTTACCTTTTCAAGGCTTTAATGTACTGTGTGCCTGGACAATTTTGAAATCATCAAATTGCTTGACTCATCCTCATTTTCCTTTGTCATCTCCTGTGTGTACCAAGAATAGTTCTGTGGCAAGGTCAGTTATCTGCTGTGAGAGACCTGACTGCCTAGCTATACACCGAGGGCTAAAAGGGCCAGGCAACCTCTGGGAAACACTCTTTGAGCACCAAGAGAAATTTTGTCACCATTAGGTATGTACTCCCTTGCCTATCAAGGAGACCACAGGAAAGCCTCAGAGATTGGACTAGCTCTGCAAACACTGTTTAAATTGGCATCTCCCTTTAAACCAACCAGGAAAAAGCATGGCTTCTCTACATTTTTTTTTCTTTTGTTTGTTTGTTTGTTTGTTTTTTACACAGACTTTTGTTTTATTTAGTTTTTCACTTAATATATTTTTTATTTTTTTCCAATTACATGTAAAGATAGTTTTTAGCATTCACTTTTATAAAATTTTGAGTTCCAAATTTTTTTTCTTCCTCCCTCCCTCCAACTCACCTTCCCTAAAACAACATGAAATCTGATATAGGCTATACATGTACAATCATATTAAACATATTTCCACATTAGTCATGTTGTGAAAGAAGAATCAGAACAAAAGGGAAAAATCAAGAGAAAGGAAAAAAAGAGAGAGAAAATAGTATGCTTCGATCTACATTCAGACTCCAAAGTTCTTTCTCTGGATATGGATAGATGTCTTAGATCCATGCATTGCTCTCAAGTGCTAAGTCTAACAAAGTTGGTCATCTCACAATGTTGCTGTTACTGTGTGCAACAGTTCTCCTGGTTCTGCTCACTTCACTCAGCATCAGTTTATTTAAGTCTTTCCAGGTTTTTCTGAAATCCGCTTGCTCATCATTTCTTATAGCACAATAGTATTCCTTCTCCACATTTTCTAAGCCACAAAAGGGCCTAATATTATGATTGATTAATAGTTGGTACACAGCAATAAATGTTTAACAGTACTGAGAAGACAAGAGAAAGCAGGGTTGGAGGGAAGCTATAGGACTATAGATTCTTCATATAGTCAATAGTCAGTAAACATTTGTCAAGCACTTATTTGTCAGTCACTTTGCTAAGTGCTGGGGGTCCAAATAAGAAAAAAAAAAGACAGTCTCTGTCTTCCAGGAGCTTATAATCTAATGGGAGAAGACAATACACAAAAAGAAACTGAAAGGGAGAGGGAGCTGGCATGGCTACCAGAGGGTAATCAAGGCCGAATTGAAGAATTGAATTCAGAATTGAAACCAAGCAGCTGACGGAAAATGAAGGGTTAGGGCATCTATCTAACTATCCCTCCATCCATCTATCTATCTATCTATCTATCTATCTATCTATCTATCTATCTATCTATCTATCTATCTATCTATCTATCTATCTATCTGTCTATCTGTCTATCTGTCTATCTGTCTGTCTACCCCCACACACATAGACACATATAAATATATACACATATGTATGCACATGCATGCACATGTAGGTATAGGTATATGTGTATATGCATGTGTGCACACATATATGTATACATACTAATATGTATGTTTATACACGTGTGTGGTTATGCACATATGTACACATATAGAATATATTTATGTATGTAATTTCATATATATGATCTAATGAGATAATATCTATAAAGCACTTAACACAGTGTCAGGCACATAGGTGCTTAATAAGTACTCCTTCCCTTTTCCTTCGTTCTTCCCCAATAGAACATAAGTTCCTTGAAGGCAGGGATTATTTCATTTTTACCTTTGTCTCTCCAATGCCTAGAATAGAGCCTGGTACAAAGCTAATGAATGTTTTTTTGATTTATTATGATTTATTGATGGAAGTCCAGGTTCTGATTCCTACTTGGAATATGACTATGGCAAGTCACCTTATCTTTTGGATAAGTTTTGTCACCTGTAAAGTGGGAATAATAATAATAATGATAATAATAATAACAACAACAACAATAATAATACTTAACCTACTTCACAGGCCTCTTCTGAGAATCACTTGAGAGAACATATATATATATATATATATATATCTAGGATGGATTATAACATATACATACATACATACATACATACATACATACATACATACATACATATATATATATATATATATATATATATATATATATATATATATATA
>NW_020954550.1:18772383-18812689 GCF_900497805.2 Vombatus ursinus
CTTGATATATTCACCCCTGATAAACTGTAAGTACTTTCTAGGGGACTAAATAATTTGTCATTTTTGTATGCAGAGGTCCTGGCACACACTATAATGGTTATATTATGTATTTAATACATATTTGTGCCTTGAATAGTCAACACAGGACCATCGATCTAGGATGGAACCATCAAACCCCTCATTTTACAGAGGAGGAAACTGAGGCCCAGAGATATTTTTTTTTTTAGCGACTTACTTAACATCGCTCAGGCAGGTCTTCTCTCTTTAGAAACAGTGCTCTTCCCACTGCACTTCTCCGCCTCCGTGGGTGACAAGTTAAGAAGCCACATTCCTTTTTAACTGGGTACTTTTTCAGCTTCCAACAGACCTCCTACATTATTAGTGCAGGATTCATGCTACTGCCACAGCTGCACCCGCTGCAGAAATGCTCTCATATTTCGTAAACAGTTCTGGAGATGACAAGTTGAGATTGGCATGCAGTTCACACTTGGCAGACGTGATTTTTACCCTCATAGCTTCACCAGAAATCGAAACAGTCATTGGCAACTTCAGCTGTGAAAATAACAACTGGTCTAAAATAAGCATAATGATATTAATTTTTTTAAATAGGGCAGGCTTACTGAGAATGCTCACCTAGATGAATGAATGAATGAATAAATAAATAAACAAATGAAATAATAAATGGATACAGATAAAAAATGAATGAATGAATGAATTCCCTCTTCCCCCTCCTCTCCATTCCCTGTTTGTTTGGTTTACCTAGAAACCCTTGGGTTTGCAGGGAGGAAGTGTTCTGTGATCTTTATTTAGCCCCTCAGGGGGAGGGGAGCATGCATTTGGAATATTTGAAAAGGGTGCAACACGAGTAAATTTGAGTGAGCATTGTGCAAATTTTGTAGGATGCGCATTGGGGGAGGGGGGCAGTCAGCTCGTGTCTAGGCAACTTAAGAACTTGAAGAATGGGAGCGGCTTGCCCATGAGAAGCTGAGCAGACAGCAGAGGACCAGCTGCCCATCTGGCTGAGGGACAGGAAATCTTGACATTCTGGCCCCCTGTGCCAAGCTGAATGTTTGACCTCTTGTGAAGGCTCTTTCTAATGTCCCAGGGTTGACTTAATAACCCACAATGGGGAGGGCACAAGGAGAGTTCAGGTCAAGAGGAAAGAGTGGAAATGGTGGCCTAGGAGTCAGCTCTTAGCTCCCCAATCCTGCCACTGATGAGCTGCGCAACAATGAGCAAAATCGAAGCCCCTCGCTTGGCCAACACCCCTGCATCTGTAAAAAGAAGGCACTGCACCAGGGGATGGCTGGGATCCCTGCCTGATCCCTGGCCTCTGACTGATGGTCTGTCTCATGATTACTTACTCTCTTTCCCCAAAATGCCTGTTAGATGGGATATATTTTATTTTAGGGATGGGAGAAGAGTTAGAGAAATGCAAATTCCATTGAAATGAAGTCATGGGGATTCCATTTCTTATTTTCAGTATTAAGACCAAGGCAAAGGGTTACAGAAGGGTCACAGGAATCTAACTCACACAGTATTCCCAGGATGAAAGGGGAGAAAAATCACTGAGATTCCAGTTTACTGTGACCACATATACCTTTTACTTTCAAAGGTTTAATAGACAGCCCCTTGGCCAAACAAGAGTAGCTAGCTAGCTTTTAAATAACACCTTTAAGGTTTACAAAATACTTTCATAAGGAATCGGGCATTTATTAAGTGCCTACTATGCACCAAGCACTGTGTTAAGTGATTTACAAATACTATTTTATTTGATCTTCACAATAACCCTAGGAAGTAGGTGTTATTATGATTCCCATTTTACAGAGTAGGAAACTGAGGCAAACAGAGATCAAGTGACTTGCCTAGTGTTACACAAATGGAAAGTATCTGAGACTGGATTTGAAATCAGGTCTTCCTTATTCCAGGGTCGAGATCTCTATCCACTGTACCACATATTCACTCATATGTGTGCATGTGCACACACACACACACACACACACACACACACAAACATTTACCTTTTTCATAAGATGAGGCAAGGACCACTGAGTTTTAGTGGTGTCACATTTTCTTTAAGCCAGTCACTATAGAGGTTTAAAATCTAAGTATTATTACTTAGACGGTTCTAAATTTTGCAGCTATATGCCTTAATGTACCTCAGTTTACTAGGCATGGGGAAAGATCAGCATTGTTTCAGGATATACACAGCAGAGGGAGAGGAAGGAGATGGGTGACAGACAGATTTGGTTGGCCATGTGATCTTTGTGAAATATATCCATGTGGTGTGGGAGAAAGAGGGTTGAATTTAGAGACAGAGGAGGTGGATTTGAATTCTGTATCTTCCACTTACTTCCTGCATAACCCTAGATTAGCTGCTTCACATTTCTGGACCTTTCCTCATCTATAAAGAAGAATATGGGACTAGACAAGCTCTGCCAGATTAAAACCCATGATCTTATGACTGTGTCTACTGCATGTAGTACTTCAGAAATAAATAAAAAGAGTGCTACAGCTGGAATGCTTTTGATCACCTGTAGGACCTTGAAAAATTCATTTCATTTCTCTAGGCCTCAGTTTCTTCTGCAAAATGGGGGTATTAAGCTAAATGATACAGTCCTTTCCATTTTAAAATCTAAATCTATCATCCCATACTCCTGGAAAGACCTGTAGTATCAATTTGCAAGAGGTTGGGTTAAGGCCAGGCTAAGAAGACATGGGTAAAGGAAGGCACGTTTTAGGAGTGAGGCGGGAAGTGGTTTGATGATAATGGGTTGCATTGTTATAGTGCAATGATGTAACGAGTGCCTAGATAACATCCTGTTATTTACAAAAAATGGGGGAAAGCTCTTTGTTTGGGGCCCATTCTCTTTTTCCATGAGGTTTAGGAGCCCAGGAAGTCAGATAAAGCAATAAATTCCTCTCAGATAAGTGTGCCCCCAGTTACACCTTCTGGGACAGTAGGTGGAGATTACATTTTGGCACCAGGTCCCCCCCATCACACCAGGGGAGAGGCTGAACAAGGTCCAGAAGGGGAGAAACTGCCCTCACACACCTGAAGTGTTGACTTTATATGGAAGTAGATGGTGCCTCCCAAGGAGGCAGCATTGAGAGAGGCAGCTGTGGGTGTAGGATGGAGGGCTGGCCTACAGGTAGTAAAGATAGGAGTCCAAGTGGTACCACCTATGTGTACTGGCTACGTGACCTTAGGCAAGTCATTTAACCCTGTGATGTTCCCAGGCATTTCTAGAGGACTGTCAGTCATAGAGATATTTCAAATCTTCATGGGCGAAGGAAATTTTGCACACAGAGAGTCTTTCTCCTTCCCTCTCCAAGATCCTTCCCTTCATGGGACCAAAAGAAAGATTCCAGAAGTAGAAAATTTCCCTTTTAGATTACATCTATATCTATATCTATATCTATATCTATCTATATCTATCTATCTAGTATATATCTTGGATGTCCCTAAATATTTACATGTTGTCTCCTCCATGAAAATATATGCTCACTGAGGGCAGGAGCTGTATTTTTGCAATTCTGGTGCTTAGCACAATGCTTGGCATGTAGCAAATGGTTAATAAATTCTTAATTGTTAACTGACTGACTGTATGTACTCATCTCTGTGTAGTTATGTTTGTTAACAGTCATTTGAATGAAAGGAGAAGAATATAGGTAATATATTATGACATAATAATTGCTGATATATGCATCTAATTGTCTAGCTTACAAAATGCTTCATATATGCTAGGCAATAAGTGAATTTATTAAGAATTTATTAAGTGCTCACTGTATGTCAGACATTGTGCCAAATGCTGGGGACACAAATACTAGCAAAGAGAAAGACAGTTTCTGCACTCAAGAAATGGGGGAATGCATAAAAGGGAACTGAAAAGAGGTGGGGGAAAGGGAAAGAAAGATACCCTGTGTAAGGATCTAGTGGTTAGAGGCACAGCCAGGAGGGGAATGAACTACAGCCATGTGGGCCAGTCCCCAAAAGGAGGTGATCATACTTACTTTTCACCACCTGTCTATGAGACAGTATCAATATCATTGTCTTCATGTTAGATAGTTGGAAACTGAGTTAGAGAGAGGCTAAAGTGACTTGCTCTAAGGTCATCCAGGATTTGAACCCAGGTCTTTTGATTTCATTCCAAATCCACAATTCCTTTTGTGGCGTCACACTTCCTGAAAATCCCTGTTTCCATTATACGCAGTTTCTTAGAGAACATTTTTAAAAGACCCACTATTGCATAAATAAGTTAACATTACTACAAGAGTCCTTGAGCAAACCCAGGGCTCAATGGTCATTAAATATGGATCTTTCATGTTAAGATGGAGAAACAAATTTTGGTTTTAGTAAAAAGGAATATACAGTCAATACCACTTATTTTCCACCCCTGGCCTCCCAACTTCCTTAATTTCAAAATCCACAAATATTTCAAGGGTGATATAAATCCATCTGTTTCTGATTCATTTACACTTCATTTGCTAGGCTGCTTAATGTGAGCTATTAGATGTTCAAGGCACTTTGATGGGTCATATTAAGACCTTTCTCTTTGAACAGGGATGGGATGCTTTGCCAAGATGAAAAGCAACTTAGATTTCCAAAGGTTCAAATCTGGTTGGAAGCCTAAAACTCAAGAACTTCAAGTGGGTTCTGAGAATTGGCAGTCTCTACTCCCAGCCTTGTTCTTAAAGGCCTCAAGATGTTTTGTACTCCAGCCCACGACTGTCTGTTGCTTGATGAAGAGACTTGCATTTTCTCTGAACTTTGGGAATTTGCTGCTTGGTGGTAAGCCTTCTGAAATTAAGTTAAGCAAGTCGAGAAAATCTCTGGGCCAACTTTTGGCAAATGAGAACTCACGATATTCCAAAGGTAATCAACTCTGGCCTCTCAGGAGACTCACAGCTGCAGTCTTAAGGCTTTAGTCAATGTAATATGGATTCAAGGGTTTGAATGGTAAGGGGAAAAAATACCAAAAGATGCCTCCCTCATTTCCGTCTAGGTTAGAGAGCATTTTCCTGAGGGTAACTGGAAGAAGCAGAAGCATAAGTACTTTCCACATCATTGCTCTAACTTGATCACAATAATTTTGTTTTCTAAATGGACTAGGGCATTCCATCTCCTCTGGTAGATTCAGTTCAACTAAATTCAATTCAATCCAATTCAATTCAACAAATATTGAGTGCCTGCTATATGGATAAAGTGCCAGGCCTGGAGTCAGGAAGATTCATCTTCCTGAGTTCAAATCTGGCTTCAGACACTTAACAGCTGTGTGACCCTGGGCAAATCACTTAACCCTGTTTGCCTCATCTGTAAAAATAAGCTGGAGAAGGAAATGACAAACCACTCCAGTATCTTTGCCAAGAAAATCTCAAATGGAATCACGAAGTGTCCAACATGACTGAAAAGTGACTCAATAACAGTATGCATGGTACTTTGCTAGATTCTGGGGGCAGAAAGATAAAATAATGGTCTCTGCATTCAAAGAACTTACTCTGTACTGAGTCTAAATAACTCATGGTAAATGAGTTATTCATGCTTGTGCCCATCATGCCATCTCCTCCCTTAAATTTGGCAGTCCCCAACTCCCCAAATCCCTATCATTCTCTCTCTCTCTCTTTAACCTTCATTCTCTCTCTTTCTGTAGCTAGGTAGTAAGGTGGATATGGTAGTACTTGGAGTGAGGAAAACCTGGCTTTGAATCTAACCTGAAACTAATTAGCTGTGTGACCTTCATAAGTCATTTAATTTCTATATGCCTCAGTTTCCACATCTATAAAAAGGGAAGGGTTAAACTCAATGTCCTCTAAGGTCCCTTTGAGGTCTAAATCCAAGATATTCTTATGATCCATCTGTTGGTTTCTTTACTACCTAAAACATGTCTATACCTTCCCTGTCCTTAAAAACCTTCACTTGATCCCGATGTGCCTTAAGTTACTGTACTCTCTCTTCCTTTTCATCGTCAAATTCCTAGAATAAGTTGTCTATACTTATGATCTCCTTTTCTGGTTCTTAGTTACTTACTTCTCCAGCCTTTGAAATCTGGCTTCTGAACTCACTGCTTAAGGGAAACTGTTCTCTCCAAGGTTGCTGCTGACTTCTTATTTGTTAAATCCAGCAACCTTTCCTCAGTCCTTGTTCTTCTCAATCTCTTTGAAGCATTTTACATGATCGACAATACCTTCATCCTGAGTTTTCATAACACCGGTCTCTTGATTTTTCTCCTACCTGCCTGGCCGTTCTTCCTGAGATTCATTTGCTGGACAATTATTCACATCCCACACCCTAACTTTGAGTATATATCCCAAGATTCTGTCTGAGGCCCTCTTCTTTCCTCTCTTTTGCAACCCTCTCTTTCAGTGATCTCATTAGCTCCACTCTCTCTATTTGCTGACACATTACAACAGTTTCCTGAGTCTCCCGTAGAAATCTCCGACACAGCACGGCCACTGCCTTCTTCCTTAAATTCACTCCTCTTCTACATTTCACTTCTCATGTTGAGATGCCACCATCTTTATCATTTCCCAGATTTGCATCCTTAGAGGCATAGCCAACCATTACTCTTCTTCAACCTTCATATCTAATCAATTGCCAAGTCTCATCAATTCTACCTCCTCAACATTTATCGAACCTATGCCCAGTCTCCACTCACATGGTTATTATCTAAGTTCAAACACTCATTACTTTTCACCTGTGTTATTGAAACAGTCTCCTAATTGCTTTTGCTGGTTTCATTATCTTCTTTCACCAGTCTATCCTCCACACGGCCACCAAATTGATACTCCTAATGAATAGGTCTTAAAGTGTCACCCTTCTGCATAACAGCCTTCAATGGCTCCCTATTTCCCCCATTTGGCTATTAAAGCCATGCACAATCTGCATGCAGCTTGCCTTTCTCAGCTTTTTGAATATTTCTTTCCTTTATAATCTCTATTCCAGTCAAATAGGCCTATTTGCTTTCAAGTTCTTGTTCATGTTCATGGACCACCTCTTAGAGAAAACCTTTGTGGATCCTCATAATGCTTAGTGGTCACCATTTCTTTCCTCAACTTATGATGTGTCTACTTATGTGTTCTTACGTTATGTCATTCCAATAAACTCCTTAAGGGTAGACACTGCTTTTGTCTTTCTATCCCTGCCTAGCACAGCAGGCACATTGACTTTCACACAGTAGGCACTTAACAAATGTTTATTGGATTAACTGGCATTGAGTTGTCATCATTCCTAGGGCAATACTTTTTTAACTCAGAAAAAGTGAGTCAGACTTGACAGCATTCAGAGCCTCTGCCTTCCCCCTGGTGCAAGGCTATTAAGTTTTTCCAGTTTCTTTATTCCTGCTTTAATGTGAGAGCAGAGCTATATTTTAGATTCATGTGACCATAGATTTGCAGTATGTTAGTGTTAAATGGAGCTTTAGAGATCATCTTACTCAACCCTCTCATTTTAATGAGCAATTAGAGAACTCTTAGTAGCATTTTTAACAAAATAGTTTTATTTCCCCACTTAAATATGAAATTTTAAATGTTTACTACATTATCAAGCTCATTTTTTAATGTGTCAGGGCAAATAATATTCTGAGACTATACCAGTGGGAATTCAATTTATGAGCACTTTGTTTCTCTGCCACCACTTCAAGGGGTCTTGACCTTTGTCTTACCTCTGGACTTTGATGACTGAAGGAGAGGGAGAGGCACAGCTCTGCCTCACCCAAATCCAATTCACACACACACAATTTAAGGCATCACACTCCTGATGTCATTAGTCCTCTTTGAGAATGAAGGCACAAACAATAACCAGTTCAAGGGATGTATCTTTGATATAAAGCAAGCTCTAATTGCAGTGTAAAATGACTTGGTGAAGTGGTTTGAAGTAGAGAGATACCTATTCTTACCATAAAAGCAAACCATTTTTAACGAGATAGCTGGTCTCACACAAATGGAAGGGGGTTGGAAGATTTGGTCCCCCCAGTTCCTTAAGTAGTTAACATAATCACAGAAGAAAGATGCAGATATTGGGGCAGCTAGGTAGCGCAGTGGATAGAACACTGGCCCTGGAGTCAGGAGGACCTGACTTCAAATCCATCCTCAGATACTTGCTAGCTAGCTGTGTGACCCTGGGCAAGTCACTTAACCTACATTGCCTCCAAAAGAAAAAAAAATGCAAGGAAAACAACCAAGAGCAGAAAACTGGAAAAGTTCTGAAAAACAATATAAAGAAAGATTCAGGCAGTAAAAGTATTAATACACTATCAAAGTACAAAGACTGGGTTTATGCCTCCCATTATAAAGTGTGAAGGAATTTGCTAATTAAATTTGAGAATTAAAGAGTTCAAGGCATAGTTGAGAGTCATCCAGTAGGGATGGAAAGCATACTCAGTAGTGATCCAGATACAAAGAAAAACAGTACTCTAGGCAAAAAGCAGCTTTAAGTTGTGAAACCTCTGGCAGCAGAGAAAAGAGTTGAACATGGCTCATGTCTTTGCTTTGAGACAATTGTATCTACTAGCTAACAATTAAAGGTGAGCTCATTGGTGGGCTATATTTGTGAGCTATATTTTAGGAGTGCAGTTCAGTAGGATACTATTGAACCTGGGAGCAGTTGCTACTCTAAGGACTCAGTCTACAAGCCTATCCGATTAGGAATTGATAAAGTGTATCAGTGGAGGTAATATACAGGTAAGGGACAGAGTTGACCTCTTGGGTATTGGGGTTAAAGCAATTGGAAAGGACTCATGGTAGAAGCAGAGAGCTGAGTAGAGAGCTCAGACACATTCAGTGGTTCAAATGAAAGATGATCAAAATATGGGCTCAGCTGGTCAAATTATAGGGAAGGGGAGAAATATAATCATTTATATGGCTCCCACGATGTGCCTAGCACCACGCTAAGTGCTTTTTACTAATATTATTTCATTTGATCTTTACAATGTACTGCTATAATACTCAGTTTATAGTTGAGGAAACTAAGGCAAACAAAGGTTAAGTGACTTGCCCGGGGCCACACAGCTAGTAAGTGTCTAAATGTCTAAGGCTGGATTTGAACTCAAGTCTTCTTGACTCCAGGCTTAGCACTCTATCCATTTTGCCACCAGAAGGGAGAGTAGAATTAGTTTTGTTGTTGTGGTGGTGGTTGTTGCTGTTGTTTTTAAAGATGGGGAGAAGTTGTATATAACTGTCAAAAATGCCTGGAATATTCTCAGGAAGTAGATACTCTGGGGAAGTCAAAGTGAATCTACCACAAGGCCAGTTTTCAATGTGTACTTTCAACAATATTAACCCTCTATTAAAATAGATAAATTGGGACACAGAGGGGGTAAGCAGCCTGTCCAAGAACAAAGAAATAGTCAATAACTTAATCTGAGTTAAATCCCAGGCCACCTGAATCTCAGACCAAGGATTTCTATTATGTTTCAACACTTTAAAGACCCATGATTTTAATACTGTGGGCCTCCCTCTGCCGAGTCAGGGAGCAACCCCTCCAATCCCTAGTATATTTCCTTGGTGTGTTTCTGTGGCCAAAATATTCATCACTCAATGGCTAAATATTTCGTGAATTTCATTAACCTTTAACGCCAGCATCTAGGTGGCACAGGGGAAAGACCACCAGACCTGGAGTCAGGAAGTCCTGATTTCAAATCCCGCCTTAGGCACTTGCTAGCTGCATTACCTTGGGCAAGTCACTTTGGCTCTCTTAAAGATTCATTTGTTGTTGTTGTTGTTGAGTCATTTCAGTCATGCCCAACATTTCATAATCACATTTGGGGTTTTCTGGGCAATGGTATTGGAGTGATTTGCCTTTCCTTCTCCAGCTCATTTTACAGATGAAGAAACTGAGGCAAACAGGGTTAAGTGACTTAACCCAGGGTCACACAGTTATTAAATATCTGAGGCCAGATTTGAACTCATGAAGATGAGTCTTCCTAACTCCAGACCTTGCACTCCATGCTTTATGGTGCCACCTAGCTGTCAACGGACTTGAGTTCAAATCCCTGCTCTCTCACTTAACTGTGTGTATGACATTTTGCAAGACATTTCTTGGAAATCACCTCTTTGGTATCTTCAAGTATAGAACTAGGGAATTGGACTAGATTCCAGCCCTAAATCCTATGACCCTGTGATCTGAGATCCTCTGGACCCCAGTGCTTACCAGCTAAGTGGCACTGAGTAAGTCATTGATTTTCTCTGCATCTCAATTTCCTTATCTGTGAAGTGGGAATAATACCTGTACTACCTCCTCAGACACCTGTTGCCCTTTTGAAACCTAAAATTACTACACAAGTGTGAGTAGGGCAGGGATGGTGTTGTGCATTTTTGCAGTAGGAATGCTACTAGTTAGTGGACTCTGTATGTACATTGCACTGATCTGGCATTTTTGTTGTAGAACTATTGTTCTAGACTTAGTTCTGGGCAGATGTTCAAGCAACCTAATGATGGATTGAAGTAGAAGGAGGAGGAAATAAGCATTTAAGTAACACCTTCTATGTGCCAGACACTGTGCTAAATGCTTTACGAATATTTTGTTTTTTTCTACAACCCTGTTAGGTGGGTGCTGGTAACTCCAATTTACAGTTGAGGAAACTAAGGCATGCAGAGGTTAAGTGACTTTCCCTAGGTCACCCAGTGACTGTCTGAGGTCAAATTTGAACTCAGGTTTTCCTAGGTCTGGCACTCTATTCACTGTGCTACCCAGTCGCCTTGACATGACTCAAGTGAAGCCTCCTTCAGAGTTAGGGTACATCTCATAACGTTGCATAGATTTTAGAGCAGCAAAGGATCTCAGAGGTCATTTATGCAGCCTACCCTCTACCTCCCATTTTATATATGAGGAAAATAAGGAACAGAGAATTTGTTGGAGGTTATTGAAGTAGCAATTAGCAGAGCTGGAACCCAGATCCTCAGCCTCTATGGTTTTTTCCCCTCTCCCATACTGCTCTTCCCCCTCTCTTTGAGCTGAAGGCACCCATGAAGCCTATGACTCAGGGTGCCAAGTCATGAACTTAATCACTGCATCTTACTTCATCTACAGTAAGTTTGCCTGGGAGCTCTCCTAGTCATATCCTGTGCCTTGGCCTGGGCCTCGATTTCCATGTTCGTCCAATGAAAGCAGAGGATGTATGTCTGTGCGTTTTAAAGTCAATATTCAGGCATAGGCCTCCAGGTAAAGATACAGGCAACCAGGCCAAGTGGGCACATTTTGACATCCAGCGGCTTCATGAATAGGCACCTTGGAATCCAAACAAACTCTGGGTCTTTTCCTGTTTGCACTTGGCCTTGAACTTGAGGCAACACCCACTTCCCCAGACACACAGCTGCAGAGATTCACAGGGAAATCCTCTGGCACACGTGGGCCTTTTCTAGAATGACATACAGACATTGCGGATTTTCAAGGTGAACAGTCTTGCCTTTATATTTGAAGCTGGGTTGTACGCAAACTTGCCCAGAGAGAGACCTTAGCATCTTAGTGAAATGTCCACAACCCCTTCTCCTCCAAGCCCTCTGCTCTGGGTGAGCTGTCCTCATTCCATCGTGTTCTGATCACTTACACACTCAAACTGAACAATATAGTATAAAATCATCAGCTCTCAGTCTCACTGGAAACTGGCATTTGTTTAGACTAGGGGTGGGCAAATGCCTGCCAGAAAACCAAATCTGGCCTGTACACTGTTTTTCTTCTTTTTTTTTTGCTGTTGTTGTTGTTGTTTGTTTGTTTTGCCAGGCCCTTTTGCTAAGATTAGTGGCTTGTTTTATTTTTTTATTTTAAATTAAGTTTTATTGTTTTAAAAAATTTCAAAACTATCCATAACTCACAGGCCATATTAAAAAAAAAAAGGTAGTTGGACAATTTGTCCAAGCTGTAGTTTGCCAAGCCCTGGTTTAGACCAAGGAGTACTCAACTTGGGGTCCATGGACCCTTGAGGTGTTCATGGATTGATTTCAAAGGGGTCTATGAACTTAGATTGGAAAAATACATTTTTATCTCAATATAATTAGTTTTCCTTTGTAATACCATGTTTTTATTTTATGCTTTTAAAACCATAATTCTGAGACTAGGTCCATGAGCTTCACTAGATTGCCAAAGGGGACCATGACACTCCCAAAAAGTAAGAATTCCTGGCCTCTAGAGTCACAGACTCAAGACCCGTGTAGCTTAGATTAGGGAATTCTAAATAAAATGAATTAAATTGCTATAGTGAAAAGAAGACCACACCCCCTTTTCTGTTCCTAGCTCTACTTATGAATATACATGCAATGTTGCCCATGCCACCTGACCAATCTGAGTCTCAATTGATTCTTCATTGTCCTAATACTGAGTAGTATAGTATAGTGGAAAGAGTCTTAGCATTGAAGTCCAGAACTGTATAAGTCCTAGCTCTGAAACCTACTAGCTAGAAGTTACTACCAACCTACTGGGACTAACAAGAAGGTTATATAACCTCTTGGGGCCTCAGTGTCCTAATCTATTTATCCATCCATCTATCTATCCATCCATCTCTCTAATCACTATCTATATACATCACTATCTAAGTATATCACCATCACTAACATGTATATATAGCTGTCTAGATATCTGTCTGTATATCACTATCAATGTATATCACTGTCTATATCGTAATCTATCTGCCGTCTATCACTATCTATGTATCTATCAGTCTATGTGTATCACTATCTAAGTATGTATATCACTATCTTTCACTATCATCTCTCTCTATATATATCTCACTATATATATCACTAGCTATCTGTCATCTACATATATCATATCTATATATATATATCTCATTATCACTATTCATCTATCTATGTGCATATATCATTGTCTGTATATATATATATATCACTATCATCTATCTACCTCTATATATTTATCTATCACTATCATTTCTATATACATCACTATCTATGTATATTACTATCTACATATCACTGTCTATGTATATATCTCTATATCACTAGCTATGTATGTATATCACTATCATCTATCTCTATATCACTATGTATATATACATTATATATATATCTCTATCATCAATATCACTACCCATGTATGTATATCATGATCAATCATCTATCTATATATCACTATCAATATGAATCACTCTCTACATTACTATTTATCACTATTTATCTATGTATATCACTAGCTACCTATTATCAATTAATCTATCGCTATCTATGTATGTATATCAACACCTATTATCTGTCTATCTATTTATCTATCTATCTATCTATCTATCTATCTATCTATCTATCTATCTAACTATCTACTTATCATCTTTTAAGGTCACTATGCCTGTCACTCTTTTCCTATCCCTCTCTATCAGGGTCTCAGGGCAAGTAGGTTTCCAGTATTCTTTCTCTCTGTCCCTCAGTGGCTAGTGTTAGATTTCAAATCTGTCTGGAGCTTGTTTGGGTCTTCACTGATCTAACCCTTTATCTTATTTGGTCTTCTTCACCTAGCCACCCCCATTCACCTCCCTTTGATCTATATCTCATTGAATCCATTCATTGAATGACCAAGGTCATTATGTTATAAAAGTGATCCAAGTAGTAACATAAGCATGAAGTTTGTTGTTATTAGACCAATAGCCACACACAATACACATTGTTTCATTCAATCACAACTCTACTATTTTCCTCTGCCTACCTTCCTACCCCACCCACCCATCCCCCACTCTTCATAGTTGGGAGAAAAACCACACCACCACCATTTGGGGGTTTATTCATTTTTCCACCCCCTGCCACATCATGATATGATAGGGATCAGTATTAGTTCAGAAAGACCCCAGCTTTAAGTAACACTGAAAGTGGATTCGCAGTTAACTCATGGTTGGTTTAGAGAACAGTGTAGATAGAAATAACATAGATGGGGCAGCTGGGTGGCACAGTGGATGGAACTCTGGCCTTGGAGTCAGGAGGACCTGGGTTCAAATCCAGCCTCAGACACTTGATACTTACTAGGTGTGTGTCCCTGGGGAAGTCACTTAACCCCGATTGCCTCACCAAGAAAAAAAGGAAAAGAAATAGTGTATTTAGAGTTGCCTCTTCTGGTTGCAGGAACATGGGCAGACTAGAAGAAATTCCAGGAGTTCAAACACTCACAGAATCAGGTTCAGAAACTTTATTTCAGTCTTGGGTTGTCTATTCCTATAACTAGAGTTGTACTGGTAAATGCTTAACAAATGTCTCTCCAGAAATGAATGACACACTTTTAAGTTTAATCTGTGTTGTTCATATTTTCTCCAACATGTTATCACACATAGACAATCAATAAAATAATTAATCAAGCCATGATTTGCAGCATTTACCCATTTCTCAGATATAAATGTTCTCACTTAGAGAATTTAACCATCTACTATCATGGGCCAGTGTGGGCTGACTCCAGCACACCTCCTTCACCACGGGAACAGGGCCTAGATAGAGCTAACATACAGGGGGCAGGTGCTCCAGGTATGATCCTGGACACCATGATATTCCTTCCTATACACAAATTTGGATATGGAGACCATAGGACTATAGAATTAGAGATGAAAGGGACTTTAGAGGCCATCTCATCAAAACCTCTCATTTTATATGAAAGGAAAGTAAGGCCCAGTAAGATAAAGTGACTTGTAAGTCACAGAGCTGGTCACAGAGGGCTAGGATTTGAAACTGACTCTAGATCCACAGTTCTTTCCACAGTACTACACAGTTTTCCAATACACCCTCACATCACCACCAGAAGTCCATCAATGGAGATAAGAATAATCAGTGACATCTAGCCTATGTCTAATGAGATTAATAATACTTGCAGTACTTATTCGATAGTGATGTTGCAAAGACAGTCATTTGTAAACATTAAAGCATTATTGTGGCAAGTGAGTTATTATCATTATCTGTGAAGTACCTGTGCCTGCTTTCTTCTTGAAGGTGGCTGAATTCTCTCTTTTCACTATTGCCAGCCAGCCATTCCAATGGCCAGATGGCTTTTATTCACTCTTATATTCTGATTAAGTTTCCTGCAAACATTTTAGCCATAACTCTGTCCTCACCCCATTCCCCATGGTGTGGGAGGCATAAGAATACAAAAGGTTTTTTTTTCTCCTTTCATGTATGCAGGATAAACTCTTTTCTTAGGATCAGCTTTATAATTTGAGTTTCATCCTACTCATCTATATCCTTATGCTAAGTAGCGGTGGAGTGCTCATCTGAGATAAAAATTAGCAAAAAAAAATTCCACTCTATCTCAGGTGTGCTTAGCTAGCTATGCGGCATTCTTTTTGCTAAGTTCAAATGTTCCAGACAATTGGCATTGGAAGGCTTCATTATTCTCAAACAATGCACTAGTCCTACATCGGAAAGATCTCTCTTTAGCCAAAGGTAATGGGGAAGACGCTATTATTTTTGGCTGGGGAGAATAGTTGAGATGAGTCACATCTTCAAGGAAGCATATTTATCCAACAGATATAAGTAAAATGGGACAGTCCATGGGGGCTTTTGACCTATCTGACCTATTAACAAGTGTTAATTAAGTACTTACTATGTGCAGGGTAATGAATATAATACAAAGATGTAAGACACATTTCATTTTCTGAAGGGGCTTGTAATTTAGTTGGAGAGATGAAACAAATACACATGGAAAGGTAATTAATAATAATAGACAATAAGTGCCAAATAAGTGATATGGACCATAAGCACTACAGGGGGGAAGTCAGAAGAGAAAGTGTTTAGCCTCTGGAAATCTGCCTCCCTCTTCATTTCAGGGAAGCACATTTTAGGAAGTCTGTTAAAAAGCTGGAAACATTTAGGTGGCAGATTACAGGGATGGGACATGAGGATTAGTTAAAGTACATAGGGAAGAGAAGATTGAGGGGGCTTATGAGACTTGTCATCTAATATTTCAAAGGCAGTCGGGGATAAAGTGTTTTAGATTTATTTTTGGCCTCCTGGGGCAGAATTAGGAGCAGTGGGTACAAAACACAGTGGTGAATTTCAACTTAATGTAAGGAAAAACAACCTAATAATTATAACTGTCCAAAAGTGGAACAGCTGCCTAGGAAGTAGTGAATTCCCTCTAATTGGAGATCTTGAAGCAAGGGTTGTATAGCCATTTGTAGGGGATGGTATAGAGGGGAATCTGTGTTTACTTATGGATAGAACTAGATGAAGGTCTGCAAAGTGGTTGTGCCCGAGAGGATCCTTTGGCATACAGAAAAAAAATAATGGAACTTCTACTCATTTTTAACCTAAAAAACGTAAAAGACATTGAATTTAGATGAACACTGGTGCCATCATATGTTCTGTGTGTCAGATGGCCATGTATTACATACAATACATAATATATCCTGAGGTGGATAGAGGGCTGGCCTGAAGTCAGATAGACCCATCAAATCTGGCCTCAGACACTTACTAGCTATGAGACCCTGGGCAAGTCACTTAACTCTATTTGCCTCAATTTTCTCATCTGTAAAACGAGCTGGAGAAGGAAGTGGCAAACCACTCCAGTATCTTTGCCAGAAAACCCCAAATGGGATCACAGTGAGTCTGAAACGGGCGGAACCGACTGAACAATAACAAAATTGTGAGGGAAGAGTGAGAGTGGAACAATGTGAAAGAGCAGCAATGATACCCTCTTTTGTTTGCCTTCATATTACAATTTACACCTCTCTAAGTGAATTTCCAAATTATATTTTTTGGTTTTAAATGAACTAACCTTCAAAGAAGAGACAGGTCACTTAAAAAGAATTCTGAAAGAAAAGAAGTGGATTGAAGATAATACTGATTAATAAGAATACAAGCTTTTTGTCAGTCACGTTACAGGGCAACAATGAGAATGATCTAATTAGATCTCATAAGAAGTCAATCTCCCCAAATGCAAATTAACAATAAAATTATTTAAAATGTAGATTTAAATGTATTATTACTAATGTTGAACCTCACCCTAAGCGTATATTGTTTCTTTAGATACCAGTTAATGATAGTATAAATTCATCATGATTACTGAGATATGTAAAAACTAAACTTTTGTTACTGAAAATTGTGTGTGTTCCCTATAAAAACTTTATCTGAACGCTTAAAAAACAGAATTTCAAGCCTGTTTAAAAAAACTTTCGATTGAATAGTTTCAGTGGGGTTTGACCTCATTTGTTAAATATTTAAAAAAATGCAATACTTCTCCATTAGTTCACAAGAATAACTGATTAGCATCAGGAAAAGACGGAAATTTACTAACTGAATTTCAACAAAAATCTTTGCATAATTTATGGGTGGGATAAAAAAATGAATATAATGATGGATATTTCTTTCATTTAGGTCTATGTGTTTTTGTGAGACATAGCTATGGCAAATATCAAAACCAAGCATCAAAAAAAGACAGAACAAAAATTGAAGTTAAAAGTAGACTTTAAATGATTGTGTATCAAAGTGTTAAACCAAAATTTAAAAAATGATTAAAGATTAAAAATGATTAAAACATTAAAAAAAATTAGTAAGAGCAAAAGTAGGTTTCATAACACTAAAAATACAACTACATTCAGATTATTTTAAACATGCTTCTAATGTATGGAACATATTAGTATAGTAAAGTAGTTTATTAATAAACAAGTGTATAAACAAGTAAATAGCAAAGGCCATGTTTGAATGGGGTTATAGAGAAAATGGGAGTAGAAACACTTCCACAATGTTACAGAATATATTTGTACATCACCCCTTTCCAGGTTCACAGTAGGCATCTCTTTTTTCTCTGGGTTTGGTTTGCGCACTCCAACCTGTCCTTGTATTAATAGGTCTAAGCTCCCAGTGATATGTTACTACCCCACAGTTGCATTCAAACTCTCTTAGGGTCCCAGGGGTATCTCTTTTGAAGGGAAATATACTTTACCTAATCATCACTCAAGCTTTTGCCCCCATCTAATTCATTTCCTGTCTATACAATCATCTAATCAAAAAAAAAATGTATCCAAATAGTGGGTGATATTTATATGTCAGGCCAGTTAGGTGGAACAGTGGATAGAGAGCCAGCCCTGGAGTCAGGAGGAACTGAGTTCAAATCTGGCCTCAGACATTTACTATCTGTGTGACCCTGGGCAAGTCATTTAATCCTGTTTGCTTCAATTTCTTCACTTGTAAAATCAGCTGGAGAAGGAAATAGCAAAGCACTCCAGTATCTTTGCCAGGAAAACCTCAAATGGGACCACAAAAAGTCTGAAAGGACTGAACAACATTTATGCATCATTCATAATAATGACACATAGATCTTAAACATCACTATTTATTTACTTCTCAATAGGGCAGAAGAAATAATATTACAGATAATAATATATTAAAGCAAATATATAAATAATAAAATACATAACACATACATAAGCCTGAGTCATACTCTCTCACAATGTACTATATATAGAAAAATATATATACATACACACATGCATGTATATACATATAATATGTGTGTGTATATATGTACATATACAACATACACATATGTGCATGTATGTATATACACACATATATGTGTGTGTGTGTGTATATATTTATATACACACACACATATAGTGAAGAGTGAGTTCACACTTACTGAAATCTGACAGGGAAGCCTGTGAGGGTGGAAAACTTATGTAACTTATGTTAAGCAATGCTTTTGGTCCATTCAGGAATATTCACACTACATGAATTTTTTTCTCTGCTCATTGCTTGATTCTTGATTCACACCAGTCTTCATCTGTCTGTGCCCCACTCTGCTTCCTGCCCCTCACACGTGATAGGGTTAACAAAGGGACTGTCTTTTGCCTCTATTTGTATCTCCAGTGTTTGGCATAGTGCCTGACACATAGTAGGTGCTTAATAAATGTCTGTTGAATTGAATTAATATTGAATAGTGACCTAACCATAGGTAGCAAAGAAAATCAATTAGTATGGGGGCTACCGGATGGTATGTTGGGGTACTTTTTACATTCAACTGCAGCCTCACAGTAGCAGCCTCTAGCCTGTGTCCCTGAGTTTCTGTTTACTCACATAGGGCAATGCCTTGCTTATTTTTTGCTGGTTCTAAGTAAAGTTTTCAATTTTTCCTTTAAGAACCAAAATATCACATCTGTAAGAAGTATCTAAAGTGTCAAACTCAAATAGAAAGGAAAGAATACACTAAATCATACCAAAGGATCCCTGTGGACTGTGTATTGACTTAGAAAACTACATGTTTAGAGATTTCTTTTTTTAATTGCTACATCAATACAATAGAATCAGATAGGAACTATATTTTAATCTTGTCCACAATACTCAAGAGTATTGTGGGTCATGTGACACCGTGGGCAGTGTGTCTGACATCTTTGGTAAAGAATCTTAGACTTTCTAAAGCTGGAAGGGACCTCAAAGATCAGGATACAGGGGATGGAGCCCTGACTGTGGAGTCAAAAGACCTGAGTTCAAATCTTTCCTATGACAACACTAGGAATGCCTGTATGACTTTAGTCAAGTTATTTAAACTCCCTGACCCTCCAGTCCATAAAATGACAGGCTTGGACCAGATGGTCTCTGAAATATCTTCCAGTTCTGTTATTTATAATCCTATTTCAATGTGTTTTAATATATTTAGTTTCCTTTATAATTCTATATTTTATTTTATACCTTGAAAAACATTGTTTTGAGAAGTCTGTAAGGTTCATTAGGCTGCCAAGAGCCTCCATCTAACCCCATTCCTCAAGCAAAAAACTGAGATCCAGAGAGAAATAACTTACTTGCCCAGTGTCAAAGAGCAAGGAAATCTCAGATCAAATACTAGAGCCAGGGTCCCTTGAGTCCTGTCTGACTATTCTTCCACATAACACCTGCTGTATTCCTCAGTGAAACCAATTTCCTCAGTTTCCTCTCCTATAAAATGAGGAGGAGTAAATGACCTTGAAGGTTCCTTCTTATTTTAAACTATGCTTCTATGTTTAGGTCCCTTCCTACCTCACACTTTACCACAATTTCCAGCAAATAATGAAAAATGCTTACAAATGAAACAGTATTCTTTCCCTCTTTGCTTTCATGCTTGGAAAGAGTAATTTTGCCCTAATTGACATGCAAAAAAGAATTGAGTAATAACAATTTAAAATTACTTTCTTTGTGGTGGTAATTATATGCAGTAGGAGTAGAAAGGAACACTTACCACATTCTTCATTTTTTGCTCTATTAAAGTACAGGAAATCCTGGCAAACTCATCTGTAGTTTTGAATATTTGCCCTGGACTGTGCCAATGCATTGGTTCTCTGTTTTACTGAGGCCCAAGGGAGTGTGGAACCACTTGTAAAGAAGAGGAGAGGGGAGGGAGTGGGGTCTCCAGAATGTTGAATTATGCTGACTCCATGGGTCTTGCTTCTTAGAAGACTCTTGGGCCACTGCCTGGGGTTGGCCAAGAGAACCAGAATTCACATTAAAGAATAGTTTTCCCACACATTCTACTAGTTAGAGATTCATTTCTGTGCACAATCTCGTCTAGATGAAAATATGACCTGGGAGGGGGAAGTGTAGAGTCAAAATACTAATCTGGTTTTAAAAAGTGCTCTTTGAGAAGAAAGTAGCATTAAAAAAAAAAAAAAAAAACCTTTAGAAGGAAGTGTGGCATTTGGATGGATCTAGCCTGAAGTATAACCTTAGAAGCAACAGCTTCTAAATCAGGAAGATCTGGGTTCCAGACCTGTCTCTGACCACGTGATCCTGGGCTAGTCACTTGGCTCTAGGCAACTTCTTAAGGCTATAAATTGCAAAGAAGGTGCTGACCTGCATTGGTAGAGGGAGTTTTCTCACCTGAGAGTTCCCCATATCAGTAAAATCTCAGATCCCTTACCCCTCACTCCCTCCCCTGAAACTCCCCACCATGGTAAAGAGAACCATCTTTAAGCAAACGTGTCAGAAGACCTGGATCCTAGTCCCAGTTCAATAAGTAGGTAACTTTCCACAAGTCATTCATATCTCTGGGCCTCAGTTTTCTCATCTGTAAAATGAGGCAATTGGACTAAAAGATCTCTAAAGTCCTTCCAGATTTGACATTCTATAATCGTAAAGTCATGGTGAGAATAAAGGTTTTTGTGGTTGTTTTTCATCCTTCATTCTCAAAGACGACCAGCAACATCAGGAAGGTGATGTCTTGACTTGCAAGTGAATGGGATTTAAGTGAGGCAGTGCTGTGCATCAACCTTACGCTGTCCTCCAGAGACATTGGGGTCCAGTGGAGAGCCATAGATCAGGATAACTGGAGATGGCCCAGGATGCACTGGGAGACCTGGGTCTTCTTAAGCTAAGGTCTTTACCAGGTCTGAAGCAGCATCCATTCAATAGTTAAAAGGTAGGTAAGAGTTGAGGCAAAAGTTGGCCTAGTTTGCTTTCACAAAAGAATCAATCTGGGAGGGGAAGACCCTCAGAGTTTCTGGCCCAAACAGAAAAAAAAAAATCCCACTATTTATGTTCAGTCTGAAACATGAGAACCCAAACAACAAACAAGTGAGGCTTGGGCTGGGATCTATTATTGGCCAATCAGTGAGAGCCAGAGTGATTTGGGTTTAAAGGCATAGTCTAGTAGCTCCATTTGAATCCTAATGTGAGGAGAAAGAGGCAGAGGAGAAAGAAGTAAAAAAATGTATTTGCCAGGCATGGGAATGGGAGAGAGGGACAAGGAGGCTATAGTAGAGTCCTATTTTAATAAGATCTTCTTTGTCTTCTAATTTAATTTTGGGAGTTTGAGATTAAAATCTCTACCTTCACATTGGCAAGGACCTATAGCTAAAAAAAAGGTTTTTTTAATGACTTTGCTGTAATATTTAGGAATTCAGAAGATTAAAAAGATGGCTGACATTTGATAGAAGTGCTGTGATTTAAGAAAAGAAAGTCTGAGTATCAGAATATGTGTGTTTTTGCTTCAGCCTCAATGATTTGTATATCTCTGGAAAGAATCTTACCCCCACTTAGAAATGGGAAGGGATAGGATTTGTACAGAGCAACCAGAATTTCTTTCTCATGTCAATGGAGAGTGCCAAAATATCACTTATCAGATATAATCTCATTTCAAGTCTCAGAAAAAAAAAAGATCTCTTCATGCTTCTCTTTTATTAGTAGTAAAAATGGAGACTTGCAATTGGCCAATATTTTATCCTTTTGGATTGTATTCTCTTCACCATCTTATGAATGAAAAACATACTAGAATGAATTTGAAGTCAATGAGGAAAAACTGAGAATCCAGAGTGAATATTCACTAACACCTGGCAATGGTGGAAACAGAGCTAGTTGTCACCCACACGGATCTGAAATAGTGATTAGCAGTCACTTTCAGTCCATATCATCGATTGACTTGTATCTGGAAGGGCTATTTTAAAAGTACTTAGCTTGGCTGATCAGTCTCTGTGCTTCTCATTGAGAGGCGTGATAGGAAATGCCAGAGTTTAGATCTTGGTTAAGTCAAGCAAAGATAATGCTGATGCCTGTACTGAAGACATTTCCTTGGCTAGGCAGAAATAACTGTTACCAAAGCAAAAGTCTTCAGCAGAGACAGCGGCACCTACTGGCAGCCTAGGAACCTGATCTCTTCCCACAATCTAGCTGATCAATGCTCACCTCAGAGTGACTAATACCAGAAGTCACTTGGAAAGACGCCAATCTGCCTTCAATTATGTGAGGTTAGCAGTTTTTCCTCTTTATTTTCAGTCAGATCCACAATTTTCAAACCTGTTAGGGATCCCAGATAATCATCTTTTATCTCAAGGATTGTCACTGCAGTTTCCATCTCAAAACAAAATTAATGATAATTTAATTAAAGGAACTACTACAACTCTTACAAAAGTTGAAAGATACTGTTTCAGATGTTAGGTTAAATTCATTTTGTAGATCAAGGGATCTAGGGGCAGAGAGTTAAAATGATTTATCCAAGGCCACACAACCAATTAGTAGTATATTTAGGACTAGAATCCATTACAAATGTGGAAACTGAGGCTGAGAAACAAAATAACTTGGCTATGGTCCCACAGTTATTAATTGAAGGTGCTACCATTCAAACCATTATTCTTCCTTCAACACCACTTTTTCCCCAAACATGCTGCCTCTTGAAATGATCACAAACATCAGGTCCTTCCTTCTCTCTTGGTCAAGGTAATTTTCTTCCCCAATACAGAACTCATATTTTTTAAATATTAAAATCATAAGTTTAAATAACTTTATTTAGTATAGTCACATGTATATAATATATATTCAAGATAATTTTTTTTTAAAAAGAGAATGCTAAGCAGCTTTTACCTTTTGCTTTAGGAATAGGATTAATAGGGCAGTTTAGCTCAGCAAAGATAAATATAGCTGGTTCTCATGCCTATGGAGCACGTATCTAGAAATTTTTCTTTGTTTGTAAAAGTGAATTTGAAGCTAGAATTATGTTTTGCCAAACTTTCCTGGATTTTAGATTAGACTGCAGGCTCCCTACCCCTGGATTAGAGAGAAACTGAAAGTTTAACCTTGAAGCGTTGAAAAATTATTGTCTTCTAGTGGTTGTGGAAAAGAAGTTCATAGCCCTTTTTAGGGATTTAGGGGGAATGGGAAAAAGGGAAAAGAAAGAAGGATGATGTCTCAATCACAAAGTTGAAGGTTAAACTGAGACTTTACGAGGATCTATGCTTAAAGACTATTCTCTTATTCCCAGAGACCATAGTAATCCTGACCTTCTCTAACCAGCACAGAAAGATCCCATTCTTACATCAGTATGGGGAGCCTACAGGGTTTTCCTGTGTTTGAGGAATAGAATTAAATTTCCATCTGCTCTTCCCCAATCTCTCTGAAAGTAGACAAGCTTTGTCATGGTATCCAGGAAGAATCAATACTCCCTGGGGCTCTGTTGGGGATAGTGATAGAATGGACAGATGTATATTAGCTATGGGACCCTGGGGAACTCCAACTTCTTCATGTCTCTGTTTTATTATCTACAAAAATGAAGGGGCTAGACTGGATTACCTCCATGGTCTCTCCTTGATATGAATCTATGATCCTATTAATTCATTGCCCCCAAAACTCAGAATCCTGAAACTATGGACATTGAAAGGTTCTCCGGCCTAGCCCCTACTTTCAAGAAGTAGAAGGTTTAAACCATTCTAGGATAGAATGTTAGATTTTTTTCTTTCTCGAAGATTTCTAAGGAGAGGGTCATGGAATAGAAGACCTCATAAACCCTCTACTACAACCTGTACTTAAACAATAATTTCTTCTGCACCATACTCGACAAGTGGTATCCATTCTTCACCATAAGATTTATAGTGGGATAGAGCCCATAATGTTCTAATGAATTTCATTCTGCTTTGAGACAGCTCTAATTGTTTAGTAGGAACATGAGAGTGAAAAGAGAGATGGCCTTGAAGCCACAATCAAGTAAATAAGCATCTATTAAGTTCCTACTATGCGCCAGAGGTTGTGCTAAGAACTGGAAACACAAAGAAAGATATAAGACAGTCTCTGCTGTTAAGGAGATCACAGTCTAATGGGGGAGAAAACATGCAAATAGCTGTATATAAACAATATATAGAGAGTCAGAGTCAAATACATTTATTGAGTACCTACTATGTGCCAATGGGGTAGCCAGGTGACACAATGGATAGAGTGCTAGGCCTGGAGTCAGGAAGACTCATCTTTGTAAGTTCATATCTGGCCTCAGACCCTTACTAGCTGTGTGACCTGGGCATTCATTTAACCCTGTTTACCTCAGTTTCCTCATCTGTAAAATGAGCTGGAGAAAGAAATGGCAAACCGCTCCTATTTTTGACAAGAAAACCCCAAATAAGGTCACAAAGAATCAGACACCACTGAAAATGACTGAACAACAGCATAGATAGCTAGACTATGCAGCATTAAACAGTGAGTATGTTAGAGATAGGCTAGGGATAGGGACCAGACGTGTAGAGGCAGGTGGTGGCATAATGGATAGAGCAATAAGCTTGGAATCAGGAAGACTCATCTGAAGTTTATTTCTTAAGTTTTCTTAAGTTCTTTCTTAAGTTAAGAATAAAATAAATATTTTCTAAAATGAAAAAAGAAGCTGAAAAGAGGGGTGAAGGGGGCTACCTTGTGCAGAAGCGTGATGGAGTCCTACAGCAGAGGTGGGAGATAATCTGAGGAGGTTGGAGTCTCAGAGCTGATGTGATCGGGCAGAGCTATGTGTTTCTGGAGATCATGAAGCACAGGAGAATGGCTGGATGGGAAATGACGAAGTAAATTCCCTGTGTGTCCTCCTTAAACAGTGGAAGATCTGAGACTAACTTGCCAACGTCCCGTCTCCCCTCTCTCCAATCAGAAGGAAGTCAGGGTTCCAGGGGCAAGGGGTGCTGAGGAGGTGTGAGTTTCAGAGTTGACTTCATCTTGCAGAATAATGAATTTCTGGTGATCATGAATTCTAGGAGAGCAGGATATACAGGATAAATTAGAGATAATCAACAGA
Source organism: Vombatus ursinus (assembly GCF_900497805.2). NCBI lineage: Eukaryota > Metazoa > Chordata > Mammalia > Diprotodontia > Vombatidae > Vombatus > Vombatus ursinus. The sequence continues at coordinate 18,797,801 of NW_020954550.1, forward strand.
GGGAAGGCACTAGCAGTAATCAGGGTTGGGAAAGGTTTCCTGTCAGGGATGAGTGAGATTTTAACTGGGACTTAAAGGAAGCTAGGGAAGCCAGGTGGTGGAGATGAGGAGGGAAAGAATTCCAAGCACGGGAGACGGCCCATGAAAATGTTCGGAACTGAGTTGGAGTGGCTTAGCTAGGAACAGCAGCGGGGACAATATGACTGGAGCATCCAGACTGCAGAGTGGAAAGCTAGGAGGGCACCAGATTATGAAGGACTTTAAATGCCAAACAGAGGATTTCATAGTTAATCCCAGATATGAGAGGGAGCTATAATGGCCTGACTTTAGTTTCTGACACAATACTATATGACTCTGGTCAAGTTCCTTAACCTTTCAGCCCTCCAAGTAATTCTCTCACAGTATAAGTTGCAGAGAAGGTCTTACCCTGTCTTACCCTTGTAGAGGAAATTTCCTCACCATCAGTAGTTTCCAAACCAATGATATCTCAGGTCCAATCCCTATTCCTAATTGTTTGAAAACTTTATCCCCCTTATGTCAAGCTAAAGTCTTCCTCCTTGTGATATATATCCATTTCAACCAGTTCAGCCCACTGAGACAAAGGAAAACAAATCTAATCCCTTTTCCATATAATGCCCTTTCGAATGCATCAAGGGAGTTATGCCTTTTTAATGTCTTCTCTACTCCAGGCTAAATATTCCCACTTACTTTGCTTTAGAAAAGAAACCTGGCATGATCTTGAGGCCCTTCACCGCATTCCCCTCTTGGCTGCTTTTGTGCTTATTAATATCCATCCTAAAATATGGAGGCACTGTTACTACAAAGATGGTATGGAGAGGAAGGACTTCTCTACAGTTTTGGGAATTCCCTTTTTGGGGAATCTTGGCTTTGGAGGAGCTCCTTGGTGGATATCCTAGCTGTTTGCCCCCTTCCCTGTACAGTAACCACAGTCATCCTTCCCTCTCCTTTCCCAGAGAATTAGATATACAACTGACTAGACTTCTCTCCCAGTGAAATCATCAAAATAGCCAGTCATGTTTTGGAATTCTGGTAAATCAGTCATTTAATTAAAATCAATGCAATATTCTCATAAATGCAATTTTTCAGCTCTAGGATCCAATGACAAAGAGAAGAAATCCCTTTCAAAGGGTGTAGGCGACTCATCTTCCACTTGAAAGTCTATGACTACTAATCTCTTCACAGGAATAAAAGGTTTTCTTTAAGACTGCTGTTGCCCAGGAGCCAGCTGCACTCTTTTGACCCGTAATTCCAAAGAATAACACATGTGGAGATCCATGCCAAAACATGCACAAGTACAGAAAATATTCAAAGTAAAGATCACATATCATGCTCTATTATTTTTGAAAAGCAAAAGTATTTTTCTTAATAGCCTTCCTTTTCATTCTTAATCTTCAGAAGTCCCATAAAGATGTTTTGCAATTAAGCTTTCATTTAGCTCCATTTCCTCCTATTTTCAAGAATTGTTTTCTCTATAAGAAAAAAATTCAGCAAAAGTACTAAACATTTTAAAAGTCTGCTGCTGCATAAATGTTTGACCCGTGTAGCTTCGAATTGGTTTTTATTTTTTCACTGTAAGGGATGGCTCCTAGGAGGAGATAGGGGATGGATTGAAGAGAAGTATGGGCTCTGTAAAAATAAATGATATTAATAAAAATCTCTTTAAAACATATTATTGATGTCTTCTGCTTTTTTTTTTACATCATAGAATAGGCTTTTTTTGATCTCTGTAGCCCACTCTCCACCCCAAAACCTTCCTTTGTCATAAAGAAAAATATCAATTATTATTTTATTTGTTTTCCTTATCATAGACAGGGAAGTTCAAATGGATTGTTCATGGACAGTGAGAAACATGAGGGACAGAAACAATGTGCCACAGGGGAAAGAGCAGTAGGTGAGAAAATCAGTATACCTAAGTTCAAATCCTGGCTCTGACACTTACTAGTTATGTGATGCTAGGAATATCAATTAATCTCTCTGAGCCTCAGTTTCTTCATCTGTAAAATGAGAAGGAAGAAATAAGAATTTACAAAGTGCCTACTATATGCCAGGTACCATGTTGAGTATTTCTTTACAAATATTATCTCATTTAATCCTCACAATAACCCTGGGAGGTAGGTGCTATTATAATCCTGATTTTACAGTTGAGGAAACTGAGGCAAACAGAAATTAAGTGACTTGCCCAGGGTTATAACTAGTAAGCATCTGAGGGCCAGATTTGAACTCAGGTCTTTTTGACTCCATATGTGCCACCAAACAGAATATAATAACAGACCATTTGTCTTATCAGTTTGTTGAGAGCAAAAAACTTTAAAGCACAATAGAAATGTGAACTCTTGTTAATAAATGTTGGCATTTTATTTTTCACCAATCTCTTAAAATATTTCATTTGCATATAACTTCAATTGGATAAGATACATTAAAGTGTCTACCATGTGCCAAGTACTGGGGATTCAAAGACCAAAAAATGAAAGAATGCCTCACCTTTAGATACCTTCCACTTCTACTGGAAGATGATGCAAGATGAATGATAATTAAATGATTTGAAACCGAGTGATATAAGAGTCTGGCATGTATTTTGAAATACTACACACAGAGTAAAATATAAAACAATTCATATTTATATAATCTCTTTAAGGTTAGCAAAATGCTTTACATACTTTATCTTATTTGAACCTCAAAATACCTCTTTGAAGCAGGTGCTATCATTTTACAATTCAGGAAATGAGGGTCAAAAGGGAAGGAAGAAGCATTTATTAGGCACTTTGCAAACACCATCTCACTCAATCCTTACAACAACCCTATGACGTAAGGGCTATTATTTATCCTTGTTTCATAGTTGAAGAAATTGGTTGACAGAGGTTAAGTGATTTGCCCAAAATCACACAGCTAGTAAGGGTCTGAGGTCATATTTGAACTCAAGTCCTCCTGACTTCAGGGCCCATGCTCTATCCACTGTGCCACCTAGCTGCCCCACAAAAGGATACTTTAGAACACTCACTTTGGCAGCTGGGTGGAAGATGCTAAACGACATGGTTTCCTTTATTTTCATTCCGAAGTCCAGGTAAAAGTCACTCTGCCCATTTTTTCTCAAGTTTAGACTGAATTAAATGATTATAGGTTTCCTTTTGATGAATTTTGTGGGGGGTAGTATTTGAGATAATTTTCTCTTTTCTCTTGAGATGTGGTGCTTCTCCTAAAAGACACTGTGTTTGAGCATAACCTTAGAAGCATCACCCTCTGAAGGTCTGGGTTCCTGGCCAGTGAAGTGTGAAAATTTATTCTTTCAGTTATACCAGATGGCCTCTCCCAACACCTTTCTCAGCTAATTTCCTAGATGCTCAGGAAAGCTGAAACTCATGTCCTGACACAAAGATTTCAGGTGTTGGAAAAGACCTTAGAGATACCAATGCCCTCGTTTTACAGGTGAGTACATCAATGCATATGAAAGTCACAAGGAAGATGCTAAAGTAAGGCAGAGAAATCCTTATTTTCCCTCTGTAGGAATTGCTTGTGCTCTTCTAAGTTGGGAAAGAATGAGGTTCTCTCACAGATACTTAAGAGTCAGAAGTTAAGAAATATAGTGTAACTTAATAAATAGGGACTTGCCCGAGGTCCCACAGCAGAACCAGGATTTTTATCCATGTTTGGTGACTCCAAATTCAGTTCTCTTTCCAATGTCCCACATTCTTTTTCATTTGCTTATGGGAGAGGAGAACCAACCCTGGAGTGACATTCTCCTTTAGAGACAAATCTTCAAACTCACAATAGAAGGAAAGCTCCCTTGACTGAGGTAGTTGCATCATTATGGCCTCTGCCCATGAAACCTTCTGGAAAGTGCTTTTGTCTGGAGCCTGGGTTTCATGGTCATCAAGAATGGGCTTTTCTCGTGTCCTTCATGAACGCTACCTTGATCAGTAAGTGTTTCCATGGCATCCACTTTTTATTCCCTGTGTGATACTGAGCAAATCACTTCTTCTGTCTGGGTCTTAATATTCTCATCCTCAAAATGATGAGGTTTTGGACCGAATGCTTACAAAGACATCTTCCCAATCTCAGTCTTGGGTTCTGTGACCTTGTCCAATTGCCTCATTTTGGAGATGAGGGAACTAAGGAACAGAGAACACTTGTTCCAATTCCCAGAAGTAGTCAAAATATCAGTGCTAAGATTCAAACCCAGGTCTTCTCATTTTGAACAAAGATTATTTTTCCTTTTAATTGCAACTCACTTATTTTTGTCTTAACATGTATGTACACATATGCTGGGAAAATATGTTATTAGAAATCAGTAAATGAGTCATGTGACTGACAAGATGCTTTTTCCCCAATCCTTAGAACCTCTCAAACCTCTCCAAAATAGGAATTGTGCACAAGACATAAAGCAATTCCAGTTGTTTCTGTGGTCTAAAACATTAAGAACCCTAACAAGCTAAAAATAGAAATTAATGTATGTTGCTATATATTGCTAGTGGTATCAATTTTAAAATATGCAACTTCCAAGGATTTATTAAAACATATGCACATGCAAATCTTCTTATTCACCTTCACCTGCATGACAGTACAACAAATATGAATACTTACAATGATTCTTCTGGGGCTACATGATTTTCAATAATCAATAAATAGACAAATTATGTTCCCTATCCTAATATTGTGCTTATTAAGCAGCAAAGTCAATCAAAACATCATAATAGCTGATATCTATATGTTGCATAAATATTTGTGCAATATTTTGTATTCATTTATCTTTACATTTTATCTTTACATGTACCTCATTTTATCTTTACAACAACCTTGTGAGGCATATACTACAAGTAGCATTATTCCCATTTTACAGAGGAGAAAACTGAGGCTTAGAATAATGAAGTGACTTGCTCATGGTCACATAGCTAACAAGTGTGGAAGGCATGATTTGAATCCACGTTGCTCCTGACTCAAAGTCCAGTACTCTAACCTAAAAAAGCATTTTCTAGTTAACCTTTACTTAGCCAGGGTTTTAGTTAATGAGGACCTCCCATTCTCAAGCGTTTTGGCTAACTAAGGTCTTAATATGGATTTTTAAATGTTTTGGAATATCAAAATGGAGAAGTAATAATTTGATTCATTTTTTATTTTGTGACAGGTGGATGGGATAAAAGTTAAAAGAATAAAGTTGAAATTAAATAATAAAGTTAAAATAAAGAGAATATTCATAATACTCAGGGAGGGAAAAAAGAACCAAAAACCAAACCATAAACACTATCTTATAATACCAAGTTATGCATACCTTAGCATTGTTAATTATGCAGAACTACCAACTGCTGATTTTGTGACAACTTCAAAAAATCTTGCAAATTCAAAGTGGTCGACAAGCAGCTACAACTCGTACCTGCAATATGATCAAACATAGAAAGAATTTAAAGGATGAGCTTCCCCAAGATCCAACTCCCTTCAATTTTTTTCCCTAAATCTTAAGGTTTCAGTAAAATAAGAACTGGTTCAAATCCAGTCTGTTTGTAAAAAGAAAGTTATTCATGCTCAAAATCATGCTCAATATTCATGGGATTACAGGATCAAAAATACAGAACTAGGAAGAGTCTCAGAGACCATTTCGTCCACAGGTTCCCAAAGTGGGCAATTCACCCCCTGGGGGATACTGGAATGATGGGGGCGGGGTGATAACAGCCTCAGGTACAATTGGAGAGTGTTGAATACAAGTAAGGGAGTGGTGGAAGCTTAAGGAAAGAAAAGAAGATAAGAAATTTTTGAAAAACCATTTGTATATATTTCATCTGTTGTATAACAGAATTAAAGTCATAGTGATTACATTATTTTTCAAATAAACACACAAAATGTAAGTTATAACCCGTCAGTGGTCAAGTCCACCAACTGGTCTTAACAAGCAAGTGTTGGCAGGTGAGTATACTTCGACAGGAATATGTGTATGTAATGACTTGTTTACAATATGATACTATATGGCTACATGACTCAATATTGCATCATCAAAATTTCAATGCAGGAAAAAATCCCACAAATTTAAAATAAATTATTAAATATAAGATGTGTCATTTAAAAATTATATATTTTGTATTTTTTTGAAATGATGCAAATTAAAAAAAACATTAAAGGGTTAAAGAAAGTAAAGAAAGTAGATTTCCAGGGGGGCATTGAGTAATTTTTTTTTTAAAGGTGGCAGTAAGTCAAATAAGTTTGGGAACCCTTTATTTAGTCTAACTCCCTCTTTTTACAGATGAGAAAACTGAGTCCCAGAGAGGTATAATGACTTATAAGAGGCCACATAGGTAGCTAATGTTCAGTAACAGTGTAGCTTTTAAATTAACAACAAACTGTGCAAAGTACCAGGCTTAGCACTCATGGAGATAGAAAAACTGGCCAATCCTTTCCTTAAGGAGATTGGTCTGGTAGAGTAGATAAAAGACTTTTGGTTCAGTAGAAATAAGAGAGCTGGGTTTGTAATTACAGGAGTTTGGTTTGAAATCCAGCTTTGTATTTGAGGATGGATAGGTGACACAGTGGATAGAGCACTAAGTCTGGAGTCAGGGAAGACCTGAATTCAATTGTGACCTCAGACATTTACTAGCTGTGTGTCCCTTAACTCTGTTTGCCTAAGTTTCCTCATTTGTAAAATGAGCTGGAGAAGAAAATAGCAAACTACTCCAGTATCTTTGCCAAAAAAAACCACCCAAATGGGATCATGAAGAGTTGGAAATGATTGAACAATAACAATCTGCACTTTAGGCTAAGTCATTAATTTCTCCGGGACTTAGTTTACTTATCTATAAAATAAGAAATCAGACAGAATGACCTCTGAGGTCCTTACAGCTCTTAAATTGGTCCCCTTCTGTCCCCTTTGTCTAAGACAATTCCAAAAGACTCATGATGGAAAATGCTATCCTCATCAAGAGAACAATTATGGAGGCTGAATACAGACCAAAGCATACTATTTTCACTTCTTTTTTTTGTGGCTTTTCCCTTTTGTTCTTTTTCTTTCTTTTTTTTTCACAACATGACTAATGTGGAAATATGTATACGTGATTGTGCATATATAACCTATATCAGATTGCTTGCTATTTTGGGGAGGGGAGATCCTGGGGAGGGAGGGAGGAGAAAAAAATTGGAACTCAAAATCTTATAAAAAATGAATGTTGAAAACTATCTTTACATGTAATTGGAAAAAAAATTTTTAAAAATTTCCAAAAAAAAAGAAAATCAGCATTATGAATGCATAAGAAGGAAATGGGCAAAATGCCATGAGAGCTTGGAAGAACAAAAGATCACAAAAACATGCAACTTTCCATGAATTACCATATCAGTTTCACTCTCACAAATTTTAGGTTATATTATGTTGTTGCAATGTTGTTGTTTAGTTGTTTCAGTCATAGCTGACTCTTCATGACTTCATTTAGGATTTTCTTGGCCAAGATACTGAAGTGGTTTGCCATTTTCTTCTCCAGCTCATTTTTATGGATGAGGAAACTGAGGCAAACAGGGTTAAGTGGCTTTCCCAAGGTCACATAGCTAGGAAGTGTCTGAGGCAGAATTTGAACTCAGGTCCTCCTGAATCCAGGGCTGGCACTCTATCCACTGCACCATGCAACTGTCCCTTCTATAAGTTCTAATGGTAACCTACAAAAAATTTTAAACTTTTTATATTTACTTTTAAGTATATTACAGACAACAATGCATTAATGAGATAATATAGAATCAATGCTTTCTTTTGAGGTTGTTTTCATATTTTTTACATAAATAATGTACCTGTTTTAAAATTGAGACATTTTGCCTTCTCTCTTCAAACTCCGGCCAACCGTTGCATTTGTCTTGATTCTCTTAGTCAAGTGGCAGAAAACATGGTAACTCTTCCCCAGCGCTGGAAAAACTCAAAGGGGTTATATGGGCACTGACTTGGGGTTGTTCACCTCATCTTCATTATGTGGACAGCACATTTTCATTAGAACTATTTTTCTCCATAAGCCATAGGCTAGCCTTTTCCTAAACTACTTACATAATGAAGTAATTTCAGGTGTATGTGAGATCCTGGTAATTCTGCCAGTAAACATAGGAAAGCAAATGGCTTGTGAGGTGAGTCTAGCTTCTCAGATGTCCTTGGTAACCCAACTGGGCTGTGCTTTTTTCCCCAGTGCTTGGTGAATTGAAGGGACAACACATTCCTTTCTCCTTTAAGGACAGCCTGACTGCCCTGGGCACATGGTGTTTTTTCTTAGGGCCAGATAGGTGCCATTTTTATGAAGAATGTCTTAAATTCCATTCTCTCACTTCATGGAACAATCCAATCGTCTGGACACTTTGGCTAGTATCTGCTGCATCTAACATTGAGATTAATTTGATTCAATTCACTAAGCATTTATTAAAGGCCCATTGTGTAACTAGAATTGTGCAATACACTGAGATACAAAGGCAAAGCCAGAATAGATCCTGCCTTCAAGGATTTTATATTCTATTTGGGGTGAGACTGGGTAACATGTATACAAACAAGAATAAAATATATGCAAAATTAATGCAAAGTAATTTGGGAGAGGACAGCAATTGGGGCAATGAGGAAAGGTCTCTTGCAGAAAGTTACACTGGAGCTAAGATTTGGATAAGTTATTCAAATGTTTAATCTACATGAAACTTAATTATTTAATGACTTCATGCCTTTATCCAGATGCTAAAGCTGCCCTAATCTTACCTAGTCAGTGCTCCAAGTCATCCTTCACCAAATTATATATATATATATAGGGACACAACTCCTTTCTTTATGGGAAATGACTTCTTTTTGTATTTTGATGGCCTGACTTGGATATTCACTTGCATTAGAATACCTTCACTCTGTCCGCTTCTGCATTTACCCAAAGCACCCACTGAGAGAAGAAATCCCAAATTCGATCAACAATTAAAAGGTGAGCTTCCAAAATGGAGAAATTGAAATGTGATAAATTGTGGAGCACTGCAGATTGTTAGCTTGTGATTGGCATGAAACTAAAATTTAGCTCAAGATTTTCTAACTATTATTTTAAGACCCACACAAGAGATAGCACCATTTTCTTTCCCTAAAAACATCAAGGCTCATTGATTGACATTAGATGCTTCATTTTTTTTTTTTTGTTGTTGTTTTTTAATTCCTTTCCCAGATGCCTGTAGGAAGCATGAGATGATAATTACTTGTCTGCAAAAACAAAATGTTCTGATCTTGACCCTGGTGTAGGTCCTCTTGTGATAGAAAATATGAAAAGGAAAGGTGGATTTACATCAAGGCCCAAATGCAAGGAAAGAACAAGAAACCTTCTACACTTCTGAGTTTTTAAAAGACAACAAACTTCTGCTGGAAATGTGGATCATAACCTGGGGTCTGTGAACTTGATTTAAAAAAAAAAAATATGGGGCAGTTATGCGGTGCAGTAGATAGAGCACCGGCCCTGGATTCAGGAGAATCTGAGTTCAAATTCGACATCAGACACAAAACACTTACTAGGCAAGTCACTTAACCCCATTGCCTAGCCCCCCCCAAAAAATATAAAGATATATATGTATATATATATATAATAAGTGCATTTCAATGTAATTTGTTTCTTTTGCAATCCAAGTATTTTATTTTATTTTTATTTTTATGCTGGGGCAGTTAGGTGGTTCATTGGATAGAGGGCTAGGCCTAGAATCAGAAAGATCTGAATTCAAATCCAGCCTCAGACACTTACTGACTGTGGGACCCTGGGCAAAGCACTCAATCATCATTTGTCTCAGTTTCTTCATCTGTAAAATGGGGATAATAATAGTACCTACACCCAAGGGTTGTTGTGAGGATCAAATGAGATTGTTTGATGTTGTTGTTTAGTCATGTCTGACTCCGTGAATCCATAGACCATACTGTCTATGGGATTTTCTTGGCAAAGATAATATAGTAGTTTACCATTTCCTTCTCCAGTGGATTAAGTGACTTGCCTAGGGTGGTATAGCTAGTAAGTGTCTGAGGTCACATTTGAACTCAGGTCTTCCTGACTCCAGGCCTAGAGTTCTATCCACTGAGCTATTTAGCTGCCCTAATATAAATTGATTCATTTTTGTTTAAAAAACAAAACAAAACAGAATTCTGATGAGTCCATAGGCTTCTCCAGGCCACTCAAGGGGCCCATGTCACAAAAAAAGTTAAAAACCCTTGAGTTAGGGGGTTATAGATTTAAAATGGGATGGGCAACTAGATAGTACAGTGAACAAATAGAGTGCTGATCTTGGGATCAGGAAGATTCATCCTCATGAGTTGAAATCTGGCCTCAGACACTAGCTGTGTGACTCTGGGCAAGTCACTTAACCCTCTTTGCCTCAGCTTCCTCATCTGTAAAATTGTCAAGAAAAGCCCAAACAGAGCCAAGAAGAGTGGAATAAGACTGAAACAACTCAGCAGTAACAACTGTCATGCAGTCAAAGTGCCATCATTTTATAAATAAGGAAACATTCCCAAAAAGTTAAATCAAATCAACAATCTTGAATGTATTAAGTACGTACTATGTGCCAGATACTGTGTCTGATTTACCAAGGTCATGTAAGTTATCAGCAGTAGAGCTGGGATTTGAGTTTAGGTCCCATTACTTCCAATCAAGGGCACTAACCACTGAACCGCTGAGATATATTGTCAACTATTAACCTGACGGTTTCATGAAACAAATGAATTAGAGTTATTATTTAGCATTGCATAGGCCAAAGAGCTCAATACATGTGACTGAATGTTTTCACCTTTCAACTAAAAGTTTTTGTCTGGTTTTGGTGAAATATAGATATTGCTTTTAAATTTTAGTTTGTCTATTTGTAAGCAAAGCTCTTAATCCCTCTTAGAAAAGCTTCTACCCCACACTCCCTCCTGACAAAGGAAGTTCCAAATGAAATTAGAATTTAGAAGCAAATGCTTTTAGATACGTGACAAGTTGTCTAGTACCTCACGCTACTAGGTTGTGACTGACAGGGAAAGTTAAAATTAGCTATATGTAGATTTAATTAGCTTAAAGAAAAAATCAGCCATGAATCTCCCTGTGACTTTTTTCTTTAGGTTCTTAATTTTCATTTAATACAGTCTAATCCGACATTCCATTTTCCCCACTATCCTCTTTTTCATAGTCAAGACCCCAGGGGAGAAGGTTCCATACTGAACGATAGCCAACCAACAACCTTATTCATTTGCAGAGAATGCCACCCGTTCAAGTCTGCAGTATATTTGCATTGTATTTTAGATGTGAATTTTTACCATCTATTTCTGGTAACTCTAGTACTGTTACATAAGAGCAGAAAGAAGGAATAGAAGAAAGGTCACTGCCATCAGCTTGTGCAATCTGTAGATTTAAGCATCAAAGCAAAAAGAAAATGACAGATTATTTTCTCAAGTCTTGAATCTTATTTGGAAGGAAAACAGCACTAAGATCTTTATTCACATCTGACAGTACTTTTTTTTTTATAAATGGCAAATCTCTGAGTGTATGCATAGAACTCCTTCTGTGGTTAGCATCTGTGTTCACATACTGCACCATCCAGTAGAGTCTGAGAACTTTCTACCTAGCTGTGAAATCCCAAGATGTCACAGTGGCATGTCTGGCTGCCTGCATGCACGTGAATGACTCGAACAAAACAAAACAAAAAAAAATAAAAAACAACCAACCAACTTATGGCCTCCATTCCTTTTCATATTGGGATCAAGGTCATTTTGCAGCCTCTCTCTGGCTCCTTGCTGCATGAAGACTTTGCTCATGTAACACTGCTGACATGGGCCTTTGGGTCTCTCCTCTTTGATGCCTATCATATTTCTGTGTACTTATAAAATCAGAGTATTTCAGAGATGGAGAGGATCTCAGTGGTTGTCTAGTCCAGGGGTGGGGAATTTGTGGCCTCCAGGCCTTCTGGGTCCTTGGGTGTGGCCTTTTGAATGAGTCCAAGCTTTACAGAACAAATCCTTTTATCAAGGGGATTTGTTCTGTGAAGTTTGGATTCAGTCATTGGGCCACCCTTGAGGAGCTAGAGGGCCAAATGTGGCCTTGAGGTTGCAGGTTCACCACCCCTGATTCTAGTCCAACCCATAATTGAAAAATAATTTCTTCTCTGACATACCTAAAAGGAAACTGTCCAGCCTCTTCTAGTCTGGACTGTTGCAGCAGCCTTCTAACTGGTCTCCCAGCCTCCAGTCTCTCCCCACTCAAATCAATCCTCCATTCACCTAATAAAGTGATTTTTATCAAAAGCATGGGTCTGATCATGTCATCTCCTTAATCAATAAACTCCAATGGCTCCCTATTACTGCCATAATCAAACATAAGGTCCTCCAACTTATACATATTTTCATAACCTAGCCCCTTCCTACCTTCCTAATCTTCTACTTTATTCCCCGCTGGACCTTCTGTGATACACTTCTACTGGCTTACTTGTTACTCTTCATACATAGCACCTCATATCCCACCTACATGCGTTTGCACTGGTTAATCTCCATGCTCCATTCCTAGAATGTTCTCTCTCCTCTACCTTTTAATTTCCTTGATTTCATTTAAGATTCAGATTAAATCCCACTTTCTATGGGAGGCCTTTCCTGCCTCCCTCAGCCTCACAGTTCCTGGTACCTTTCCTCTGAAATTACCTCCTATTGACACTGTTTATATGTATATTGTAAGTACCTGCTTATTTAAATGCTGCCATCCTCATTAGAATTTGGTCCATATTTATACTTTCTTGGGTGATACCATCCCTACAAAGAGAGTCTGTGTCTGGAAATGCATGATGACACACAATAGAAGGTCACTGCTTCTTGATTTGGAAGATGTGCAGACATTCTGGTTCTAGTTTTCTATACAGGTGGTAAAGAGAGAGGTTGCTTTTTTGGCTCTGTAGTTAGAATTGGAGTGCATTCAAAAGCCGCTAATCAGCCAGAGTGAGGCCTCATCCTCATTCCTTCCCAGGTTTGTTTCGGTAAAAAAAATAAGAACCACTGAAAGCTCTTCCTAGGGAGAAAAGCCATAGCCCTTTACTTCCTTAATGGGGCTACCAAATGTGACCCAAGAGTTTATGCCCTTACAGTTGCTTCTGTTTCTATTGCATCTATTCTTTCCCATTTTTGGAAAAGTCATATTGGAGACATCTATAATCCTGTGACCTTTGAAAGGTCAGAATGTTGAACCACCAGAGGTCTGGGAGATAGAGCTGATTTTTGCATCCAGATATCTCAACATCAAGGTTCTGATAAATTTCCTGAAGGACCCAGTCTAGCAGAAGTTGAGATAAGGAATGAACTTAGCAAGACCAATGTTACATAGAAACCACCTTAAATCTGAATTTGACCTTCTCAGGTACTGAAGCGGTGTAAGAGGAGAGTATATGCCTCCAGTGTGTGTTGAATCTGTTTCCAGAGAAAGAACTGATAAAAAGCAGTATGTATAAAATGATTTTGCATATATACAGACACATACATATTTGTATCTAATGGTAGCCATCTGTAGGACATGGGGGGAAAGAAAAAAATTTATAGGATAACTATTATATTTTTAAAATGAATAGCAAGTTGTACATAATACATTTGCAGTTTCATATGCAATCATCTTTTTTTATTATTATACTGTTATGAAAATGCTTGTTTTATTCCATAAATTAAAAATAAAATAAAAATTTTAAAAAGAAATAATTGTATTTCTTTTTTCGCTATACAGTTGCAATAAGTATCCCCTTGTAAAAGTAGATTAATGATAATTAAATTAAACTAGAATACTAAAAACTATCATTAACAGTGAGGAGAATACACTAGAAAAGTGACTCAAAAAAATAGCATTGGAGAAAAGGCATTCCACCCCTTTCCTTGTACCTGTTGGACCCTAAGGGAAAATGTAGCCAGCTCTCTATGCTTGCCTTTTTAATGTTTTTTGTTTGTTTGTTTTATTCTTTTTTATTTCCTACCATTGCTCTTAGTCTGGCCCTCTGAAACCAATCAGTCTAATGTCTCCTCCATAAGAAAGCTCTTCGGTTAGATGGCACAGTGGACAGAATATGGGGCCTGGAGTTAGGAAGATTGATTCCAAATCTGGCCTCAAACTCTAGCTCTGTGACCCTGGAAAGTAATTTGACCTCTGTTTGTCTCATTTACTCAACTGTAAAATAAGAATAATAATAGCACTTACCTCTCAGGGTTGCAGAGTTCCTGGCACATAGCAGGCATTTAAGCAATGTTTTTCTTTTTTCCTTCCTTAGATAAAGACAGTGACTGTATCCCTACTAAGGCTTGTATTATTCAGAGTAAGTGCTGTCTGGTTCCTTCAACCAGTCTTCATGTGGAATGACCAGTAGACCTTTCACAGTAACCTCTTTGCCAGTCTCTGTATATTCTTTAGCTTGTTATTGTTGAGTTATTTTCAGTTGTGTCCTACTCTTTGTGATTTCATTTGGGGTTTTCTTGGCAAAGACACTGGAGTGGCTTACCACTTCCTTCTCCAGCTCATTTTACAGTCGAGGAAACTGAGGCAAATGGGATTAAGTGACTTGCCCTGTATCACACTGCTAGTAAGTGTCTGAGACCAGATTTGAACTCATGAAGATGAATCTTCTTGACTTCAGGCCCCACACTATGTTGGCCAGCTAGCGCCCTATTCTCAAACTTCTCAAAGTAATATTCTAGATGTGGTTTGATCAGGGCAGAGTATCACCAGAGGACAATGGGTGCTCATTCATTCATTCAAGAATCATTTTTTGAGAATCTTCTGTGTTAAGAATACTCTGCTAGTTGTTGAGAATGGGGATACCAAGCTGAAATGAAGACAAGATCTTCCATAACAAAAGGAGTTTCCATGCTGTGAATTACCACCTGGATAAAATCTATCTATCTATCTATCTATCTATCTATCTATCTATCTATCTATC
>NW_020954550.1:18812699-18972269 GCF_900497805.2 Vombatus ursinus
ATCTATCTATCTATCTATCTATCTATCTATCTATCTATCTATCTATCTATCTATCTATCTATCTATCTATATCTATATAGATATATAGATATGTCCCAAGTGTTAAACCATTGGCTGCCACCTGTTGTACAAGATCAAATCGCTAAGCTGGTTTCAAGACAGAGAATTCAATTTCATTCAAAAGTGACTGCTCTGTCTCAATGAGGTTCCTGCTCCAACACAGGGCATGATGCTAGAAGCTTTCCATATAGCTAGCTCACTCTGTAGAGGTGGGAGAGTGCCCTTCTCCCTGATGTTAAGCTCTCCCTTGCTTATTTTTTCTATTGCTTCAAAAATTATTTTTGCTACAATTCTGTGGTTCCTAATGTTGTGGTATTTCCCATGATCACCAAATTTAGACCCTCCGAGGTCAATAGTATGTCTATTTGTAAATACACACACATGTGTAAATATTTTACGTATACATGCACACACATATACATATATACACATACATGTATATATATATAAATACATTTGTGTAAATAAAGACTTGTACGTGCATGTGCTTGTGTGTATATACAGATATTTGTCTTCTTATAGAGATACAGTGTTTTTTAAGCTAGGTGGTACAATGGATGGAGTACTTGTCTTAGAATCAGGGAGATCTGAGTTCACATAGGGCCTCAGATACTTACTAGCTGTGTGACCTTGGGCAAGTCATTTAACCTTTGTTTGCTTCAGCTTCCTCAATTGTAAAATGGGGATAATAATAGCTCCTACTTCTAAGAGTTGCTGTGAGGATGAAATAAGATAAAGTCTGCAAAGTACTTAGCAAATCTTAAAAGTGCTATACAAATGTTAGATATTTTTACTATATAGATAAATTAATGCTATAGGTATGTACATCCATCATATCTATTTAGAAATAAATTTAGAGATAAATATAAAATTATCAAGAAGTGGAAATGAGAGGTTTAGTCTAACATCACTTTCAAAGCTGTTGCTATTTTATGATTGCATGATTTCCTAGTTTTGAGCTAGCTAAGTCTTACTGAACACAGAGTCTACTGTCTCCTTTCCAGGTGACTGATTTAAAACATTCTAAAACAATATCAGTGACTGAAAAAGGTAGAGAGATAAGGGACAATTTCCCTTAGAATGAAAACAAATGTGTGTTCACATAGCCGTGACTTGGTGACATCATGTTGAGTTTAGTAGAATTTAATGGCCTAGTATTCTGCAAGGGCAGTTAACCCAGAAGGGATGAGAAGCTGTTAAGAAAGAAATTATGAAGAAGAAAACAGAAACCACTATAAAAAGGAAGACAATAAGGAGTTTTTGCAAAAGACTTATGTATGGGGAACTTATGTATGAAAGATGGAAGCAAGGACAGGTAAGTAAGAATGAAGAAACACAAAATTGTATGGAGATTGATGAAGGCTGGAATGAGCCACATTCAAGGAAGACTAGTAGCTCTGGTGTGATGGCTGCTGAGCCCTTTTCAGGGCTGCTTTCCATCTTTAGTATCTACCTGATCCACCTAACTCTAACCTGTGGGTCCAAGAAGCTGTAGCATGCACAGCAGCCACATCTCAGTAAACCATTTCAGCAGATGGGCTAAATTAAGCTGAGGGTAACCAAGGGGTCTGAAATCCACTGGTGAGTTGGGGGGGGTGACTACCCCAAGCATGGGAAGACTTTCCCTGGTGGAATGGGTGGAGGAGAACAATTTGTTCCAATGGCCATGAAGGCAGCTGAAGCAGGTGCTGTGGAACAGTTAGGACTTGGTTAGACATCGAAGATGCCAAGGTCATCCACTGCATCCTGTGCCATCACCAGTCATCTTGATTCTGTCCTGCCACTGGACTGTGATGATTCTGGAGGAGAGAGTGAGGTTGAACAACTTCGTTCAACTCTGCCTCATTTAAATCCAATTTACACAGGAATCAAAAGACATTAAAAAAAAAGACAAAAAGCAATGAAAATGGTGGAAGGTTTTTGTTTGTTTTGTTTTGTTATTGATAGCTGTCTTGGTGACAAGAAGATCAGATAAAAGATGGGAGCAATTCTTGAAGTAGATAGGATGATGATAACAGATGATAGTATGAAGATCAAGTTACTCAGCATTAATTGTTTTCTGCTTTTCTTTCCAAAAAAATTGGATTGGGAAAGATAGAACAAAACAAAAAAGATAGAACAAAAAATCATTAATGAGGAGTTGAAGCTGAAAATAAGTGAGGATATGGGAAGAGAATAGCTCTTTGCCATCAGTGAGTTCAAGTCAGTAACTCAGGTTGAATGATGTCATAAAACAGTGATGAAAACAAACACACACAGACAAACCACCAACTGGCAAATGTGATTACTAAGAAGGGTGACCTTTGAATAATCATGGAAAGTGGAGAAGTTGCAGGAGACTTGAGAAAGGAAAGTATCTTGATTTTCATAAAGAGGAAAGGGCAGATTCTGAGCAGTATGGATCAATAAGCTTGATTTCTATTCCTGGCAATAAAACTCTTTACTAAGGTGATGGCTTATAAGCATTTAGAAAAGGAAAGAATGATTACCAAAAGTCAATATGATTTCATCATGAAAGGGTCATGCTACACTAACTCAATTTCCTTTTTCAACAAGATAATTATACTAGTAGATAAGAGGAAACCAGTAGATATTATCAATTTAAATTTCAGGAAAGCATTTGATAAAATCCTTCTCATTATCCTTGTGGATAAAATGTAGAAAAGTATACTAGATCATAGGACCATTAGGTGAATCTAAAGTAGTTAAATGGAAGCTCACTCAAAATATACATTGATAGTTGGGTCAACTTTGAGAAAAGTCTCTAGTGGAATACCCCAGGACACTGTTCTTGCCTCTGTGTTAATCCTCATTTTTATCAAATGCCTGGTAGAAGACATGGAAGGTTGTAAAGTCTGCAGATGGCACAAGGTTAGGGGGGATAGATAACAAACTAAAGAGCAGAGTTTGGAACCCGAAAGAATAAAACATAGCCTTTTGAGTGTTTCTGATAAGATAAAATTCAACAAGAACAAATGTTTACATTTATCTTGGATTACATGATACTTTTGTTCAAAAATCAACTTTACAAACACAGGACTAGGATGGAACATTACCAAACAACAATTTCTATAAAAAAGATCTGGGAGTATTAATGATTTCATCAGGAGTATGACATCACCATCAACAAAGCTAATGCTATTCCAGGTTGAATTGAGAGAAGCATAGCATTGAGAATGAGAGTGATTCCATTGTATTATTCTGTCCTGATCAGACCATATCTAAAATACTATGCTCAGTTTTGGGTGCCACATTTGGAGAAGAGCATTGGTAGGCCAGAGCACATCCTAATGACAATTGGAAGGATGGAGAAAGAACTAGATGTCCATTTCAAGATTGTTTGAAGGAACAAAGGACAGTTAGCCTGGAAAAGAAAAGATAGGCAGAACATTATGATTTTCTTTGAATTTTTTAATGGCTGTCACCTGGAAGCAGGATTCAGTTTAATGGGTAGATGTTGCAAAGGAAGGTAGATTTTAGGCTTGGTATAAGGAAACATCTAACAACTGGAGTTATTCAAAATCAATTTTGGTTCCCTATCCCTAGAGATCTTCAAGCAGAGGCAGGACGACAACTTGTCTATGATCCTATAGAAGGGGCTTTCTCATTCCAGCATGGGGTGGGTTACATGGCCTGGTTGCTGAGGGCTTTTCCACATTTGAGAACAAGAGATGCAGCCTTGGACTTAAACTCTCCAACCAACACCCATCTAGCACTACTCCCAACAGCAACAATAACAAAAGGCCATTAGGGAAGAAGAGGTCCAGACTACTCTAGAAATTCAAGTCAAGTCAAGTCAACTTAAGTGAAGAAGCATTTATTGAACTTCAACTTTGTCAGGCACTGTCATACATACTAGGGATACAAATGCAAAATGAAACAGTGCCTGTCCTCAAGGAGTTTCCATACTATTCAGGGGAGATAGGTGTACATATTTAGTAAATGTAAAGGTTACACAAAGTCTTCCTCATTATACTATGAGTTTCTTAGAGCATGGATTGTTTTTCCTTTTCTGCATATACTCAGCACTTAACATAGTCTGACATAATTAGGTGTTTAATAAATGCTGGTTGATTAATTGGAAAATAATTTTTATATACTTTGTCCACTGTCCTTTCTCTGAACATTATTCTGTATGTCCTTTTCATTTACTAAATACATACTTTTCCCCCCTCAGTAGACTTTTTTTTTTAAGATTCAGTTCAACATTCAGATAACTATGTGTAAATAAGATAAATACAGGATACATTGGTGATAATTTCAGAGGGAAGGTAATAGTATTAAGAGGAACTGGTAAAAACTTCTTGAAGAATGAGGGATTTAAACTAAGTCTTGAAGGCAGCCTGGTAAGCCAGGTGGCAGAACTGAGGAGGGAAAGAATTCTTGGCATAAGAGAATCTGGAAATGGTGTGTCTTGTGGGAGAAACAGTAAGAGGGCTAGTGGCACGGAATAGTAAAGAGTAATAAAATGTAAGAAGACTGGAAAAGTAGAAAGGGGCCAGATTGCAAAGGGCTTTAAAAGTCAAATAGAGAGAAGATGGGATATTTTGATCGATATTTGATCCTGGAGGTGATAAGGAACCATTTTGAGTTTATTGAGTAGGGTGGTGACATAATCAACCTTGAATGTTAGGAAAAGTAATTTGACGGCTAAGTAGAGTATGGATTTGTGTGAGAAGTGACTTGAAGCAAGAAGGGCAATCAGAAGGCTACTATAAAGGTCTAGATATGAGGGGATAAGGGTGTGTACCCAGGTGGAAGCTCTGTCAGAGTAGAGAAGGGGATATAGTAGAACTTGACATAAGTTAACAGTGGCCCATGAGATTCTATGTTCCTCTGAACTTGTGTCCTCTCCTGGGATAATACAATCATCTGCCTTTCTCAGTGTACTCTCTCCTGCTTTTGAAAATCTGTCTGAACTCACTCTTTAATAGTTAGCATACTCTCATCCAGTCACACTCTTCCAATTCGAATACTCTTCCAACATAAAAGTGTTATGGAAACCTAGAGAAGAGAGAGTATCCTGGAAAGAAGAGAGATTGACAGTGGCAAAAGCCAAAGAGAGGTCAAGAAAGATAAGTCCTGAGTAAACGCCCATAGGATTTGATAAATTAAGAGATCATCGATAACTTTGTAGAAAGCAGTTTCAGTTGAATAATGTTAGAAACCAGACTGCACAGTACTTAGAAGAATGTAAAAGGAGAAGAAGTGGTGATCCTGATTGTAGCTGGCTTTTTCAAAGAATTTAGCCATGAAAAGGAGAGATACGGGATAATAGCTACTGAGGATCAGGGGAGGGTTTTTTAAGGAGGAGTGAAATATGGTTGTGTTTGTAGGTAGCAGGGAAACAGTCAGTGGACAGGGAGAGATTGAAGATTGAGAGAGCTGGGGACTCCATTTTGCCTCTGCTGCTCTGCCTGGTTTCAACTCCACTGGACTAGATGCCCCTCCTACGGTAAGCTTATCACCTCTAATCTCACCACCATGCTGCTAAATCAAGCCTAGACTGATACCTCTCCTTCTCTCTGTTTAGAGGGCTGGAGGGTGAAGTACCAAGCTCCTGTCCTTCTGTCCTCTCCTCCTTTATAGAGGACAGAAACTAGACTTTTTGGCCCACTCTACTCCACATCTGCTGCTTTGTCTGGCTTCAACTTTATGAAACAACATTCTCCCATGTCTAGTATCCCCTTTCCCCCACTTTCTTAACCTTTTTTTTTGCATGTTGTCTCTCCCCTTTAGTTTATAAGCTCTTTGAGGGCAGATACTGTCTTTCTTTTTATTAATCACATCCCCAGTGATTAATATACTGCCTCTCACAAAGTAGGTACTCAATAAGTGTTTGTTGGATTAGATTGGATGATAGATGGGATAATCTTCTGGAGAACATGGATGAAATGGGGTCACTTGTGCATGTAGGGAGGTTTGCTTTGAAAAGGAAAAGAGCTATCTCATCATGTGAGATGAAGTAAATGGCTTCAATTTTTTTTCAGTCAAACACAAGGCAAGGTTGTCAGCTAAGGGGGTTGGGAGGGGTGCCATGGGAGATTTGAGGAGGAATAAAAAGGTTTGGAATAGCCTCTGTGCTAAACAGGATAGTGAATCAATTAGAGAAAGTGTAAAAGGATTGCCTTGCTGCAGTGAGGGTCCAGCTGATATTACATAATATGAATTCATTCTGGACCCAATCGACATGGTTTTGTGATTTTCATTTATCTTCATTCAACAGCATGTGAATAGGAAAGAAGGCAGCAGATGGTGGAATAGTACAAGGTTGGATCTTAGCAGAGCATTACTAGAGATAGAATAAAGGTGTAAGGGCCCAGAATGTTACAGAGAATAATGTGGAGTTGAACTATTTTGCCAAGGTCAGACAGTCAATAAAAGTTTGCTGAGAACCTACTGTGTGTCCGGCACTGTGATAAACACTAGTTATACAAAGAAAGGTAAAAGACAGTCCCTGCTCTCAGGGAGTTTGCAATTTAATGGGGGTGGGAAAATCAAGATAAGGAAGAGAGAAGACTGTGTGTGATCAGTGCAGGGATGATGACCTGGGGAAGAACGGAAAAGTACAGAAATTGGAGACTGCAGGGAAGACAATTCACAGCTTAGGAGGTGTAAAGCTGATGGAAAGACAGAATGATTAAAGATGATTAGATAAAGAAATTTCAGGCTACAAGAACATGAAAGTGGAATCCTTCCTGGGAGACTACATGATCAAGGGTATAACTATCACTGTGCGTGACTGAGATGGAGTGGAAATGTTTAGAATAAGGGACACTCTGACTCTCTCACCATGACAGTGATTGAGTCATTGAGTATGAATGAAAATATAATTGGTACTAGAAGGGATGACTGTGTCATCGAGGGAAGCCAGGAGACAAAAGATATAAGAAGTGAGAAACAAAAGGTTTAGGATGAAAGCAAATTTGTTAACTATGGAACAGATATTCTAGGGAGTGGAGCGGCAGAGGTGGGTAGACTGGGATTAGAACATTGGATGGACAGGGTTGGAGGAAATGAGAGTAAAGGAATGGGCAGTGAGGTGGAAGGAACAGAGTTTGTAGAATGACAGCCAAAGGTTCAGAATCACTGACTGCGTGGGAATATGCTATCCATTGAAGACAGGGTCAGATAGATTTTCAGCAGCTGGAGAGAAATCCATCGAGAAACGCAGGTGAGTAGATTGTTCAGAATCTCAAATTTTAGAAAAAAAAATTAGAGAAGCATGTTACCTCCAATTTGGATTGCCTTATTATGAATGACTCTGTGAGAAGGAATTTTCCTCCCTAGCCATTCATTCTGCTACATGGCTGCACAGGAAACATATGCAATTCTAGAACTGGTATTTCTTCATAATCCATTTCCATCTTATTTTCAAGAAAGCTTGTGCCTCTTTTCAGATTAATTTTATGGTTACAGAGGATGTTGTCTATCTATAGAAGTAACTTTGACAGATTTAACCTTGGCAGTGCATTCAGAAGCTCTCAATCTTCCCTTGCCCCCTGCTCCAATCAATGTGCATGTCAGCTTCCATTAAATCTCTTTTGTTCAAGCTAACTTGCATAAAATCACCTATTTATTTAGTGGTGTTTTGCTTGTGAAACATTATGTTGTGCACTGTCAAAAAAGTTTAGAGTCCTGGACCAAAATAGGAGAGGGGTGATACAGCACCATTGCCAGTTCTAGTGGAGGATATAGACAGGTTATTAAGTAGATTTACCTTTTCCTGACAGGCCACCAGTCACTGAGCCCCTAGCAAATGGTGGCAGTATCATGGAAATTAACCATCTCTGACTCATCACAGGCAAAAATCCTGGTGAAGAAGCCTAGAATCATAAAATCAAAGGATATAAAAGAATATGATGCTTAGAGGCTTCCTTAGTATGTCTTCCACCTATATTTCCAGGCCTATTTACTCTCCATTCCACTCTTACTGGTCTTCTAGTTGTTCCTTCTAAATGATATTCCATCTTCCACCTCTGACTTTGAACAAGTAGCGCCTCCCCACATATTTGAACCCACCCCCTTTTTCTTTCTGCCTCACAGAATCCTTTTCATTCTTCAAAATATAGCTCAGACTCTACCTCCGTCACAAGACCTCCACTGATATTCCCAGTTGTTGGCATTCTTTTCTTCTTAAAATTACTTCCTTTTGATTTGCGTATAATTTGTGTTTATTACCTTTGTATCTGTCATATTCCCCATTTAGGAAGAAATCTCCTCGGGAACAAGCCCCATTTGTTTTTGTCTTTGTGTCTCTCATACCTACTCACTCATTCAATCAACAAGCATTTATTAAGTGCATTATACATGCAAGGCAACATGCTAAGGGTTGGAGAGACAAAGAAAAGAAACAAAAAACAGTTCCTGCCTTCAAGGAGCATACTTTCTAATGAGAGAGACAGTATAAAAACAATTAGGCACAAATAAGATGTATGCAGAATATGTGGAAGATAATTTGAGGCGGGGAAGGTTGGGGGTTGGGGAGAAGTAATAGCAGCTGAGGGGATGGGGAAAGGCTTAATAATTGTTGAATCTAGCCGTAAAATCTTCTTATGGATGAGGAAAGTCAAGTTCAAGAATATTAACTGATTTGTCCAGAGCTGCACACAACTAGTGAGTCTCTGAGCAAGGTCTACATTCCAGGTCTTCTATATTATTGTACGGGGCCCTTTCTCCTATATCATGATACTCCTTTGGACCCCACCTCTGGCTTCAGGGTCATCCTCCTTTTTATTTTTCAGCCTCCTTCCACATTCCCTATGGAAAGTCTCTGACAGTATGTCATTTCCCCAGATGTGGACTGGTATGGGAGTCTTCCTTTCAAAATTTGATGTGACTGAACATAGGTATAGCACTGGGTATGGTCAAATGGTAACTTTACTCTATAATGAGAGTAAAGGAAATACCTTCAAGTAAAAATAAACCAGTTAATCTCTTGTTAACTGGAAGTCATGGCCCAGCACAAAGACTAGCTAATTGACAGTGATGGTGTATGTTTCAGTAGAGACAAGGAACAGCTTTTGTAGTTATGCTGCTTTGCTGCAAATCAAGCCAGCCTGCATTTCTCAGAAGTTTGGCAAAACATCAAAGAAGGCTCACCTTGGGTCAACTCTAGCAATTTGGAGGAATTTTACTTTAAGTCTGTGCCTATATTTGCAAAATGAAGTAGAGAATGGGGGCCATTCTCAGAATAATTTCTACCGCAATAACCATTCGAGCCTGAAATTACCTTCATAATGGCTGGGTTTGGGGAGAGCTTTTGGGATAACTGCTTTGCTTGTCCACTTAACCTTGTATGTTTATACACAGCTTGTGTGAAGTATCCTTCTGTACAACAATAGCTATTTAGACAAAATGTGTTTAAGTAGAACTATCCACACTTTCACTAATCCTAATCAGGATTGTGGTACATTTAAATAAAGAGCTTTCTACTTGTATTAAACAATGGTAAAATCACATCTTACATTTAACCCATGGGAACCAATTAGAAGCATCACTAGAGATTTTTTACTTCTGGGGCAAATTCAGATGAACTATGATGATGAGTCTCTGAGGGTGGTGGCCCAGGGGTGGTCATACCAAGTGCCACCACAGACAAAGCAAGGGATTAAAAAGCATTATAGGAAGGAAATTATCCTCACCCCAAGATTTTGTCGCCAGACGCAAAGTTCTGGTCCTCATTCACTATCCAGTGCTTGGACTCATTTTTTTCCTGTGGTTATGGATTTGTGGAATTAGAAGAGGAGAGAGTAGAAGGAGTTAAACCAGGGAACATATAATGATACCTATACAACAGGGTCAGCAATAAGGAGAACAAATCATTGATTAGATAGTATGAAGAGAAGAACACCGGGCTTGGAATCAGAATGTTTGTTTTTTTTAGTTATATTTGGAGAGCATCCAGAAGAGGGTGCTTAGGACAATGAGGGGTCCTGAGGACATTTCATAAATGGAGTGGTTGAAGGACCTAAGGACGCTTAGTCAGAAAATGAAAAGACTTTAGTGGGTGTATAATATCTGTCTCTTAAAAACTTTGAAGGGCTCTCATATGTAGGTGGGATTAGACATGTGTTGTTGTTCAATCATTTTTCAGTCATGTTCAGCTCTTCATGACCCCTTTTGTTTTGGTTTTGTTTTTTCAAAGATATTGGAGGGGTTTGTCATTTCTGTCTCCAGTTCATTTTACAGATAAAGAAACTGAGGCAAACAGGGTTAAGTAACTTGCCCAGGGTCACACAGCTAGTGTCTGAGGCCAGATTTGAACCCAGGAAGATGCGTCTTCCAGGCTCCATGCCCTGCACTCTATCCACTGTACCACCTAACTGCCTGATTAGATATGTAGGCCCCAGAAAACAGAGCAGGGAACAATAGGTAAAAGTTACAAGGAGGAAGATTTTGGTTGAAAATAGGGAAAAATTTCCTAGTAATTAAAGCTATCCAAAACTGAATGGGCTGCATTGGAATGTGGCAGTTTCCCCCTTACTGCTGGTCTTAAAGCAAGTTGGGAGATTATTTGCTGGGGTTGGATTAGATTGGATCAGATGGCCTTTGCTGTCCTTTCCAAACCTGAGATTCTATGATTTGCTCTCTGTGTGACCTTAGAAAAGTCACCTGATGGTTCGAGGATTTAATTTCTCTACTAAAATGAGGAAGGTTGACTAGATGTCAACTTCAATGTCTCTTCTAGTTTTAAATCCAATATCCTAGTATGGCTGTAGGCAGAGATGACTGGTAAATGTTTAATAATGAACTCTATTTAATCTGCATTATTAGTATTTTCTCCATCACTTTCTTAAGTCTATACAATCAACTAAACAAAAAATCAAGCCTTGATTTGTAGCATCTGCTCAATTCTGAGGTGTAAATGCTCATACTAAAAATTTAACAACTGGCTCTGGTGCATGGGTTCAAGTTGGCTCCAGTCCTTGGGTGTGGTCCTATTATAGCAAATAGGATCACAGGCCTATAGCTATCAGGACTTCTCCCTCTCTCCCTCTCCCTCCTATCTCTTTGGAATATAGACCTAGAAATAGTATTGCTGGGTCAAAGGGGATGAAGTTTTATAGCCCTTTGGGCATAGTTTCAAATTGCTCTCCAGAATGGTTGGATCAGTTCACCACTCCACCAACATCACATTAGTGTACTAGTTTTCCCATATCCCCTTCAACTTCTATCATTTTCCTCTTCTGTCTCATTAACCAAGCTGGTAGGTGTGAGGTGGTACCTCAGAGTTGTTTTATTTTGCATTTCTATAATCATTAGTAATTTAGAGCATTTTTATGTGACTATAGATACCTTTGATTTCTCCAGCTGAAAACTGCCTGTTCATATCCTTTGATCATTTATCAATTGAGTTCTCTTTATTCTATCAAGTTTATTATCAGAGTCTCTAGAAACTTGAGGGGAAGAGGGTTAAAACGGAGGGGCCACAAGGTTTTGAATGGGGAAAGAATGTAGGCACTATTGCCAGGAGTAAGTAAGTCAGGGAAATGCAATCTAATGGTCATGGATCCTTTATGTTTCCTTTTACTGATAAGTATGTCTGGCAAAAGGTTACACGCTGATTTTAGGGAACAAGATATGAGATAAAGGAAAAACTTTCATACCTTTTAATGATTAAAGATGAGTAGCACAGTACTCAGGTTAGGAAGAAGGATGATGCCTGCAGCAAAAAAGCAGCAGGGAAGGCCCTAGGAGAAGGGGAAAAAAAGCACAGGTCTGTGTCACCTCAGTCCTTTCAGGTCTCCAGGGCTCCCTGCCCCAGCCTGCATTTCTCCTTCAGTGCCTGTCCTGAAATTCTCTCACTGTCTGTCCTCCCTGTTATCAGACTCTGATTTCAGTTACTGGTCCTGAAAAAAGTAGAATCATAGATTTAGAGAGGGAAGAGGTTTTTGACATAAACTAATCCAACATTCTCATTTTACATTTGAGAAAAACTAAGGCCCAGGAAAATTTAGTAGTAACCTTTCCAAATTCACTCAGGCAGTAACCATGAAACCATCAGAAGTGAATTTGAACCCAGGTCTTCCGACTCCAAATTCCCCATGCTTATTATTGCACCACACTCCCCCTCCCACCTCTCCCCACCCCCATGAAGCTGGTACACTAATGCACAGAATACTCTTAATGCCCCCAAAGACTTAATGTTTTCCCCCCCCAAGGGACACCTGGGAAAAGCCCACCTGAACCTCAGACTCTGCAACACACTTGGGAGACAGTGTGAAGGGAAGGGAAGGTGCTGAGAGGTCCCTTCCAGGAGCACCTTTCTCCATGCTTATTATGTGTGTCATTCTCATATCCTTTACACATACATGCTGTCTTCCCCAAAAATGTTTCCTGAGGGCAAGGACTGTCTTGTTTTTGTCTTTGTCTTCATGTCCCTATTATCCAACACAGTGTCTGGCACTTAGTAGGTGCTTAATAAATGCTTGATGTTGGATTGATAGATTGGGCAGAGGGGACAGTGCCGATAGGCAATGAAGCTGACCCAGAATGGAATCAGAAAAGGAGAACAAGATGAATTCTATTGAGAAATTGTGCAACACTCTTGGGGATCCCATAGTAGGCACTCAGTCGATGCCTGATAATCTAAGGTCCTACGCTGGGGATGGTAGGCATCTCCTTAACCTCGAGCATTGAAACCACCCTACTCAGTGCACCACTGAGGCATACTTGTCTTACTTTATTTTCATGGCAAGCACTTTGGGCTTAGAGTCAGGAGACCTGGGCTGGAATCCAGTCTCAGACATTGACTAGCTGTGCAAATTTTAGCTAGTCACTTCACCTCAGTTTCTCCATCTGTAAAATAGAGTTAGAAATATTTATATGACCTCTTTCCCATGGTTGTTACGTAAAGTGCTTTGTAAACTTCAACTGTTATATAAACATTATCCTAGCTAAATTTTTCTTCAAGAGCCCCTCTTTAAAATGCAAACACCATGAAGAAGTAAGTGATGGATAGTAGGTGATGGATAGAGGGTACTAAAGACCTTCAAGTTCTTTTGTAAATTTTGCTTTGTCCACTTTCACTAAATCAAGAGGAAGGTGGAACTAATTCTTGGAATAATTCACACTGAATGAGTAGTTTTGCCCTCCAAAAAATATATATGTTGTCGTTGTTCAGCTGTGTCCAACTCTTCAGGACCCCATTTGAGGTTTTTCTTGGCAAGGATACTGGAGTGGTTTGCCGTTTCCTTCTCCAGCTCATTTTCCAGAGAAGCAAACTGATTTACATAGGGTCACACAATAAGTTTCTGAGGCCAGATTTCAACTCAGGTCTTTCTGACTCCAGGGATGAGACTCTACTGCTCTCCAAACAATATACGGGAGTCCCAATTGTTGAGAGGCTAGCTTTACTAGGATAATTAACTTACTTTACTAAACTTTATTGGTATATAGGAAACCTAAGTGTCATATTCTCTACTTTATGATTCTACATAGTACTATTAATAGGAGGAGTGCCACTCAAAATATTTCCTTTTTGTTGCTGTTGTTTTTTGGCCAAAGTTGCCAATCCCTCTGAACTAAAGCATATGCATGCAGTAGCATATCCTTTAGTCTAAATGAGAGAAGCGTCATGACATTTTAGTTTCTATGCAATGTTGTCTACGAGTCCAGATGCACAGATCTTCTTCATTCTAAGACTTTTAGAAGGGGGCAGCAAAGGGTGTCTTAAAGATCATCCAATCCAAATTAATTTTCAGAGGGGCAAACTGAGGCCCAAAGAAGACAAATGACTTGCCCAAAGTCACCCGGATTTTTAGTGGCACAGCTAGGACTAGAGAAAAACTTTCCTGACTGGAACTCTCTCTACCATCTGCATCACCATGTGTAAGCTTTAATTGAAGCCTACCTTGGAAAACAACTGGATCCAAGCCTAGCTGGGAACTGGAGGATCAATATGGAGATCTCTTTCACTAGAGGAGAAAAGGGAAGAAGAGAAGAGGGAGAGAAAGACTTAACTGGGATAGGTATTTCAAGTATTTGGAGACCCGTCACTTGTGAGAGGGATCAGAGTTTTTGGAGGAGGTTGGGGGGTTGAGGCTTGACTTCAGAGACAGAATTAGGAGCAGTTGGGGAATTGATGAGAGGCAGATTTCAGCTGGATATAAACACAAACTATCTAACAATTAGAGCTTCCCCAAAGGGGAATAGTCTGATTCAGAAGATGAGAGAGTCATTAAGTGGATGTGAGATGACCACCTTCCAGTAAACAGAACCTAGAGCTAGAAGGGATGCCCTCAGAGGTCAACCAGTCCAGCCCCTGTATTTTACCAGTGAGGAAAATGAGATTTGGAGGAGTTATTTTTAGGACTGAGATCACATAGAAAATATACAGGATTCTTCTTCAGGCAGAGATTGAACTAAGTGAGGGATTCTTCCTCCAGGAGGGATTGAACTAGGTGACTTCTATGGCCTTTACCAAGCCCCAAATCCTCTAAACTCTGGCCAAAAAGAGTCCGGTCTTTTTTTAGGATAATATTTCCAATCTTTATCTCCTCTCTTCTCTGGACTTGAGCTGCTCCCCAGAATGGGGCCGGGGTTCAACATTCCTTTCCATGTACACAGCCCAGTTCCTGGCTGTTGCATTGTGTTAATGATCTGTCCACTAGAGATGGGATCATTTGACCTTCCTTCTTCTCCTCCTCCCTTCACTCCTCACTTCTGGGCGAAGCACCAGCTATGCCAATGTCTTGGCTTAATTCTTTGGCAGCAGAATTTCAACAAGAATCAAGATAACTTTCTGAAAGGCAGCAAGCACTCCATGTAGCACTGAAATCCTAGGGAGGATTTGAATAGCTAGTTTCTAGTTGCTCAGCAAGAGTTTGTTTTCATTCATTCATTCAACAAATAGGGTGAGGGAAGAAGAGAGCCTGCAGAGTTTGTGGTTAGAGTAGTGAATGACTCAACTGAGGGTATATTAAGTGTGAAAAATGAATTCATGCAATAGTATGTGTCATTTACATTAAGTACAGTGGGATCTACTTAGAAACTCCTTCCTTGACATTTCTGTTCTGGACCTCAACCAGAAAGTCCCTTTAACATGAGAAAAGCAATTTTTATGTTCTGTGGTTTCGATTAAATAGCTAGTATTACGCCTTCTGAGCTGAAAGGGACTTCAGAGGTTATTTAGTTCTATGCCCTCATTTGATAGAAGAGGAAACTAATACTCAGATGGGTTACATGACAGAGAGTTACATACCACACAGTTAGTTATAGGCTTCCCAGCAATTACTGCCACGGAGTCAAAATTTTGAGTGGAAAATATATTATGCATCCATTGAATTGCTCCCCTCAAAACTTTTTCTTTCTATTTTCTTTCTTGATCCTTATATTACTATTTTTGTTAGTCTTGCCAGAGTCTACAGTATCCTTACATACCCATTTGCCAAAAAAATCTTCTTCTATCCACCAAAAAAAAATATGAAGCAGGTAGTGCTGAAATATTTGAAATCTCATTGTATTCAAGTCTTGTTCTTGTTGTCTGGAGAAAATGCTTTGGTCAAAGAGATTTAGTGGGCAAATAAATTCCATGAACAAGTAGCAGTGTAGATGATTTAAATTCTGCAGGTTATTTTTCAAGCATTAAGGAGGGAGGGGGAAGGTGATTGTCTTATTGTTGTTGTGACCTTGAATATGTCTATTAAATGAAATTGTAATGGTAACTGTATTTGTGTACACATTGAAAGGCTTTAATTAAATGTGTGATATTTCCTTGAGAATAGAATTCCATGAAATCTAGGAAGAAAGAACTTTCTCTTTATGGGTACATTCTCTTTATGAAGTTTCAGTTCACATATGTTTATACATACATACACACATACGCACTACAAAGTGTCCCAAAAGAAAAGGCTTAAAATTACACTGACGTGAATATCTATGTATTATATATGTAATATTATGTATATTATATATGTATGTGTATATGTATATGTTTGTATGTATTATATATGTATGTATGTGTATATATATATTTATATATAATCTAGTATTGTGTAGTAGATAAGACAGTTGGCCTTAGAATCAGAAAGACTTGGGTTTGAGGAAAGGGAAAAGAATAAATATCTATATAGCACTGACTATGGGCCAAGCACCATGCTTTTTTACAAATATTATACCTTTTGATTCTCATAACAATCCTTTGAGGCAGATACAATTATATTCCTTACTTTACAGTTGAGGAACTTGAGGCAATCAGAGGCTAAGTGATGTACTTAGGACCCTAGAGCTAATAAGTATCCGAGTCCAGATTTGAATTCGGGTCTCCCTGAATATAAGCTCAGAATTCTATTTACTAAGCACCAAATCTCACCTTGGACAGGTACTAGTTGTGAGACCTTGTTAAGTCGTAACATCTTGGTATCCCAGGCAATTCTGTAAGACTCTAAGTTAAGCTGGGTTTCTAAATTTGGAGTTCCTTATACCAGTGAAATCACAGAACCAGTCTTAAACATACATGCATGGATCTATCTCTATCTCTATCATCTATATTTATATATTTATAGTTATAGATAGATGTGTGTATGTATATATGACATATCTACATATATATGACTTATCTACATGTATGTATATATGTGTATACACACACACATATATGTGTGTGTGTATATATATATATATATATATATATTTGAGTCAGTAATCTATAACATGAGTCAGCAACCCATAATGGAATGCTCCTAAGAACCCATAGATACAGCAAGCATATGAGGTACTCAAAGGACTCATAGATGCCCATCACCTCTATTATGTTCTCCTGGGAAATAAAGAGTCTAAGATAATTATGGGACTACAGAACAGGAATTTTTCTTTCTCCTAATTCTGCAAAGTATGAGCAGGATCTCACTCCAGGTCCATACATTCCGGCCAGTCAGACATTCATGACTTATCCTGCTGCCTACTACTTATACTACTTGACATTTGAAAAGGATGTTGTTGTAGGTAACAACACTTGCCCGAAAGCAGTGCCCAAATTTCTCAGTGTCTCTAGATCTCTCAGGCTTGCAAAAACATAGCTGGAAAGCTCCATCTCTGTCCAGTTACCTATGCCCAGAGAAAAAACAGGAAGCTAAGAGCCAATTAAGCACTTGAGACTTGTCACAGGGTTGCATAGACAAGCACATCTTCTTGATGCCAAGTATACACAGTTGACATTATTGTTGCTTCTGTGAGGGAAGAAGAAATCCCTTTCTTCCTTTTCTTGGAAGTCCAAGGAAGAGGTGTTAGCATTCCGATATACTCAACAGAGGAGAAGAGAGTGAAATTTGTTTCTCCTTAAAAGGCATGTTGTCCTCTAACAAGAAGATACTGATTCAAATCATGCCTCTGATATGCACTGGTTATGTAATACTAGGCAGGTCAATTAGCCTCTCAGTGCCCTAAGCAACTCAGAGAAGCTAGGTGGCACAGTGGATAAATTCAAATTTGACCTCAGATGCTTTCTAGCTGTGTAATCCTGGGAAAGTCACCTAACCCTGTTTGCCTCAGCTCCTACTCTGTAAAATGAGCTGGAAAAAGAAATGACCTCTGCCAAAAAAAATCCCCAAATGGAGTGACAGAGAGTCAGACATGACTGAAACAATTCAACAAGCCCTAAGCAATTAAATATCCTTACCTGGGATTTCCCTACACCAATGGAATCACAGGTCTAGTTTCTATCTTTCTATACACATAGTGTTTAGAGGCTGAGGGAGATGTTTCCTGAAACCATGAGTATTTTGAGTGCTTCATTTGTTTTCTGTATCTGTTAATGGACTCCCATGTGTCTTGTGTTATTATTTCATGTTTTAAGTATTTGTCAATACATTCTTAGGAGTCTTTTATTTTTTAAGCATATACTTTGTCATAGAACAAATAAATAAATAGCTGTCCTATACCTGGTTATACACTGAGTAAGTTTTCTAGAAATCTATGCTTTGTTTTAGAAATTTTCCTCGAAGTTCTACTCTGGGATGAAACTATAATGAGCTAGAGAATCTGGGGGAAAAAAGCTTGATTCTGTCTCTTTAAATTTCAGGGTCCCTCAGAACTGAGCTTGATCTGTGTGAGTCTAAAGATAACACCCCATGTTCTGTCTCTCTCCCCCTCTCTCCTTCTCTCTCTGTCTCTCTATCTCTGTCTCTCTCACTCTCGGTGTTTCTCTGTCTGTCTCTGTCTCTGTCTGTCTTAAATATAGCAACTCATATAGCTATTACAACATATTGCCACCCCCTCAAAAATAAAAAGCTCATATTACAACCCATAGGTTAAATTTAAAAATTCCCCTTCTGATAATGTGTACATCTAATGTTAGAGGGGCTTTCTGAAAAGCTAAGGAGTTCAAAGGACTTGTCTGTCTGTCCTTTACTTCCTCATTCCCAGTATGCATGCATGGCTTGGAAAGATGAACCAGAGACTGAATTACAGAAAGTAATCTCCAGTTCAAGAATAATCACACCCCACCAGCCCATTTCACCAGCAATGGAGGTGGATGGATAGGCAGGATGGGCACTAAAGAGAGAGTTCCTGGAAGGCGCTGTAGTCTTGTGGCTGTGTCATGTTCTCAAGGCCTTCAAGTCCTTCTCCCCCCCTCACCCCCCTTCAAATGTGTGTCAACCAGCAATACCACTACTAGTTCTGTATCCCAAAGAGACAAAAAACAAAATGGAAAAGGACCTATATGCACAAAAGTGTTTATAGTAGCTCTTTTTGTGGTGGCCAAGAACTGGAAAGTGAGGGGATGCCCATCAATTGGAGAATGACTGAACAAGTTGTAGTATATGATTGTGATGGAGTACTATTGTGCTATAAGAAATGACAAGCAGGATGCTCTCAGAAAAAAACTGGAAAGACTTGAATGAGCTGATGCAAAATGAAATTAGTAGAACCAGAAAAACACTGTACACAGTAACAACAATATCGTAAGGTGATATGCTGTGAATGACTTAGCTATTCTCAGCAATACGATGAACTTTGAGGGACTCATGATGAAAAATGCTATCCACTTCCAGAGAAAATAATGGATGGAGTCTGAATACAGATTGATACATACATTGTTAAAAATTTTCTTTATTTTTGTTGTTGTTTTTAGTCTGTTTTTTTTAACATTACTAATATGGAAATGTGTTTTGCATGACTACACGTGTATAACCTATACCAAATTGCTTGTCTTCTCAATGAGGTATACAGGGAGGGAGAGAATTTGGAGCTCAAAATTTTAAAAAACAAAATCTTAAAAATTGTTTTTACATGTATTGGGGGAAAATGAAATACTAAATAAATAATTAGAAATTTTAAAAAAATGTGTGTCAAAATCAAGTTGTAAGGGGAGTGGCAGCCAAGTGAATTAAAGAGAAATGAGTGATAGATAAGGCGGAGGGGGAGAGCAGCCCTGTGCCACCCATCAGTATGCACTGACCAGTGACTGGAATCCATAATCTTTCCAGATGTACTGTCTTTCGAGCCAGGGTGAAGGCACAGCCTCTCTGTCTATTTGACATAATAGACAGTCTTCAAGGGAACACTTTCATAACCTTGCAAGGCTGCAGTTCAATTTCCCTGCCTTATAAATCCTGCAACCATGGCTTCTCTACTGCTCCTGTTTCCTGCTGAAGAAAGCCCTGGTGACCCCTGACATCTGCAGTTCCTCCTGCCTTGGCCAGGCTTTGATTGCTGTCTGGTGTGCAGATTGGCATGGAGTCAAAAGTGTTAGCCCTTTGGAAGGTCTGGGGCTGAAACCTTAGCTGGGAAGGAAATGTTGGGCAGTATCTTTTGTCACAGATAAGATTTAATGAGTCCAGAGGATATATGATTAAAGGAAGCTCGCAGGAAGCTGGAGTTATGCCACTGGGATGATTGCTTTCAAGGCGTTTACCTCTATTACACTGATAGTGGGGCTGTGAATTGCTCCAAGGATGCTGGAAAGAAATTGGAATTTATGTAAAGAAAGTGACTAAAATGTCCCTACTCTTTGCCCTAG
Organism: Vombatus ursinus; assembly: GCF_900497805.2. Taxonomy (NCBI): domain Eukaryota; kingdom Metazoa; phylum Chordata; class Mammalia; order Diprotodontia; family Vombatidae; genus Vombatus; species Vombatus ursinus. The sequence continues at coordinate 18,832,723 of NW_020954550.1, forward strand.
AGTTCCCAAATGCTAACCACATACCCAAGTGGGGCAATGTCAAAGAAAGGCCCCAATATACTCCAAAACAGCAGTACTTTTTTGTGGCGTTAGAGATGGAAACAAAATCGATGCCCATTGATTGGGAAATGGCTAAACAAGTTGTGGTACATGAATGTAATTTAATATTGCTGTACTGGGAGAACAACGCAGAGGAAGAATACAGAAAAACATGGGAAGACATAGGAATTGAAGCAAAGAGAAGGAGAACTAGAAAAAACAATATACATAATGACTACCACAATGTAAACTGAAAGAGCAACAATAATAAAGCAATCAAAAATGAATGTATCCAACTGAAACGACCAAGATGTACTTTGCTCCTTTGCAGAGTAAGGAACTATGGTGACATAACATATCAGGTTTTCTTTTAATTTGTTAGATAATTTGGTTGAACTTTATCATCACTCTTTTAAACAATTCTTTGTTAATAAAGAATTTATCTGTGGACATAGCACAGGGGAGGGATACATTGGGAAATTTACTTAATATAAAAACTCAATAAAATACTTTAATAAAAGATATTCACCTATTTATTTGATACACCAAACCATACCCTTCATTAGCAAGACCTGAGTATAAGTCAAATTAATAAAAATATGAACCATTAAATCTTTCATAAGATGTTTGTTAAAGACCAATGTGGTGAGGAAAAGAAGCATATGTGGTAGAGAGGCAAGAAGTTGGCAACTGTAAGTGAAAAGAGCCCTGGATTGGGAATCAGGAAGCCTGGGTTCCTGTCCAGCTGAGCCATCAATTAGCTACATAAAATTGAAGGAAAAACTTTACTTTCCTGCACCTCGCTTTCCTTCTCTGTACAATGATGTTGTACTGAAGGCTCTTCTGAGCTCTCCCTCCCCCAGCTCTAAAAGTCTATTCCATTTAACTTGAGTTTATTAGGATATGCTTTTAAAACAGTAAACATCTTGCATTGTCTCAATTGATAATAAAATCTCACACTCACGTAACAAGGTTTATCAAACATTTGCTTCCAAGCAAAACAGATAACTACCAAGAAATAGGTAGTTATTATTGATGTTGTTGTTCAATCATTTCAGTTGTGTCCGACTCTTCATGACTTCATTTAGGATTTATTTTGGCAAAGATTCTGGAGTGGTTTGCCATTTCCTTCTCAAGATTATTTTTACAGAGGAGAAAACTGAGGCAAACAGGGTTAAGTCGCAAGGCTAGTAAGTGCCTGAGGCCACATTGGAACTCAGATCTTCCTGGCTCCAGGCCCAGCACTCTATCTGCCCTAGTTGTTGTTGTTATATCATTACTCCCATTTTACAGATTAGATAACTGAGGCCCAGAAAGATTATGGGTTTCTCCCATGGTCACATAACCAGTTTGAAAGCAGAATTCATACCCGACTGTGTGTCCTGACTCCAGGCCCATTGACCTTTCTCTTTGCTATGCCATATTGTCTTTAGCCAGTTCTACCTTAGAGAATTTGAATAAATATGTATTTTAAAATAATAATTTTAATAGAATAATAATAAAGCTAGCTTTGTAAATAATACCTACTATGTGTTAAGCACTTTACAAATATCTCACTTCATTTCCACAACAATTCTAGGAGATCTCTGAAAAGTACCACTTTCCCCATATGGAAGCCAGGCTGCCTTCCTTTGTCTATTCAGTGGTGAACTTAGTCCATTGTCTAGCTTCACTGTTCAATTAATCCATCAATTAACCAGCAAACATTTGTAGACACTAGGGACGCAAAGACCAAAATAAAACAACTCTATCCTAAGGATGTTTAAATACTGTCTGAAGAGACAACAAGAATCTATATAGCAAATATTTTTTAGAAAGAAAGAAAAAAGAGAAAGAAATAAGAAAGAAAAAAGGAAGGAAGGAAGGAGAGAAAGGAAGAAAGGAAGGAAGGAAAGATGGATGGAAGAAAAAAGAAAGAGGAAGAAAGAAAAGGATGGAAGGAAGAAAGAAAGAAAAGGATAGAAGGAAGAAAGAAAGGTAGGAAAAACAAAGGAAGAAAGAAAGAAAAGAATAGAAGGAAGAAAGAAAGGAAGGAAAAAACAAAGGAAGAAAGAAAGGAAGGAAGAAAGAAAGAAAAAAACAAATACAAGGTAATTTATGGGAGAAGCTGTAGGAACTGAGGAGATAAAGAAAGGCCTCAGATATGTCATCTGCACAGAGCATTCTAAGAGGTGGAGCTGAAGAGGGAGTATATTTCAGGTGGAGATAGGTGGAGGCAGCCTGGCCAAGATGGAATGTCATGGGTGAGGAATGGAGAAAACGCAAGTTATTTCTATGATAGGGTGTAGAAAGTCTGGAAAGGTAAAACAGAGCTGCATAGTGGAAGGCTTTAAATGCCAAACAGAGCCATTTGTTTTTGATCCTAGAGGTGATAGGGAGCCCCTGGAGTTTATTGAGCAAGGAAGTGACAAGGTTAGACCCATGTTTTAAGAATACCATTTTGGCAACTGTGGAAAATGGGTATGTACTGGTAGGAGAGGGGGAAAGAGGAGGAAATAGATATATATAGATATAGATGATATAGATATAGGTATCAATATATGCATATATTTAGCTATACAGGTATGTACAGGCATATATATATGTAGACTGTAGATTTAGACATAAATATACACACATACCTATCACTAGAAAAAAAATGCTTGCAGACTGCACTATATTTTTCAGTTTGTGGTGTGTACTTTCAGTTAAAAAAAAGTGTAAGAAACTGCATCACAGATACAATTATTTTGCTCTGCTGTTCAGGGAAGCCAACGCATATTTTCCCTTTGTAATAGAAATATGGGTAGAAAACTCATGGGCAAAATAGTTACCCTCCCAGGAAAGGTCCAAAGGCAAGACAAGGGAAAAATGTTTTTCTTTTGCTTATTGTCGGAGTTTGGGCTCTTTCAAAATTGATTTATTGTCTTTCTCTGCTATTTGAAATTGTGCCCTCAGCTGCCACTGAAGAAAAATGCAGAACTGCTCAAAGACAAACCTTTAAATGTGACTGAGCAATATTTTCCAAAGGGAAAATTTCCCAAGTTCATTTTATAAGGAATATTTTTAGTCACAAGTGAGACACAAACAGTTTCAGAAATGTTTTAGAAATGTAAATCAGAAGCAAGGCACACACATAGGTGAAAATGAGATACATCAAACACATCTCCTTCCTAAAGGGGTCACAGGCCTCAATCCTGTCAAAATTGCTGCAGTGTTTCCTTGAATAACTCCAACAAGGCTCTGGCTAGGGGGAAGAGGCCAGGCCAGGGAAACAGTGGACTGGTTTGTAAGCAGACGGTAGGTGGTACAAGTTTGGTGGCTCAGGGCCCAGTCATGGCTTGTTTGTTGGGCTTTTTTCCTCCTAGGAAGTAGAATATAAGCTCCTTAAAGGCAGAGCATCTGCTGATGTTTTGTCTGGTAAGAAGCAATGCTCTAAGTAGACAGGTCTTGTATATCTTCCCCACTGACTGAAGCCAACATGAATTCTTTTGAAATAGCAATCAGTCCTTGGTCTCTGTGTTTGTTCTTTCCCATTCTAAGTGAAGGGATTAGAAGCTCCAACCTTGGGAGTTTTAAAAGATTAGGAGAATGAATCTGTGGGCACTCCAGAGTCTGGGCTTTGAAGTCAACTCATCATTGATGTGCCAAGAAGCAAGAAATGACTTCAGGAGTGACCATCAGGCCCCAGCCCAGTGGAAGCCAAGACAGGATTCATCAGAAGGCAATGTTACATTTAGAAATGAACTTGTTGGGATCAATATCGTGTAGGAACATAGCTAAGTTTTTTCCCATTCTCCCTAGAGACAAAGATGGGATGGGGAGAACATGCCACCAAAGTGTGGAGGAGAAATATTTGTACTTCTGTTCTTACTATGTACCTTTGAAGTGAATATACCTTTCTAAAGCTAACTGATGTTAAGTGGTTATATAGAACTGGGGTGATAGGCATTGCCTCCTAACAATGGGGGAAAATGACCAGAAAGGGGCTCCAGCCAATTGCATTAGGCAAGATACTCTCAAATTCCTCTGAGAACCCTGAGAAACCTAGGGAGAAGATAAAACTATCCTAACTCTGAAGGGATGATACAGGAAGTACTCACTACAGTGGAAAGAGGTTGAATTTGGAGTCAAAAGATGTGGCTTTGAAAACCTAGCTTTGCTGATTACTCCCTTTACACCTTTGGGCAAAGTCAGTTCCTTTTCCTGAGACTCAGTTTTCTCATCTATAAAATGAGGACTTTGATTACATGCTTTCTAAAATCCCATTCAGCTTTAATATGCTTGAGTGGGTTAGAGAGAATTATCCTACTCTAAACCAAAGGTTTTTATGGAAGTGTACATCAATAGAACTTTCCCTATAAAATGGCATTTTTATGACCTTAGCATGCATTGTGATATGGATGGCTTATTATGCAGATATATAACTTATACATCATACTTGAAAAAGTATGTTAAAGTTAAAAAATCCTAATCATGTTATATTTATATAATATAAATATATATACATTATATAAATATCTCTTATGTGTATCATATATTATATGCACTATATTATATGTATTATATATTATAAACTCATCTTGTATGTATTATATAAACTTATCTATAAAGATATGCTTGTATATAAATGTATAGAATTAGTTATAGAGAGTTAGTGTGGCAGGTCTTGGAGTCAGAAGACCTGGGTTCAAATGCAGTCTTTGATACTTACTGGTCTGCAAATGGCCTAACCTCTCTGAACCTCAGGCAATTCTTTCAGTGGATAAATTATAGACAGGTTGCAATCATGCTTGATGGAGGGAATTCTTACAGCAATAAAATTACAGGTCAAGAAAAGGATGATGTCACCTTTCTCCTGAGTTATAAGCTGCATGTCAATGTTTTAATTGAACCCCACAAAACAAGGTAGCTTGTTCTCATTGGGCATATAGCCATTGCTTTGTTATTGGTAGTAAATTTCTATCTTCCTGCTCCACGTCCTACTATGCTCCTGGCTTTGAAACCTAGCTTTTGTTGTTATTTGCTGGATCAAATGAATTAACATGGGTGAAGTACTTTGCAAACTTTAAAGCACTATCAAAATGCAAGCTTTTATTATAATTAGTATTACCATTATTATAATCATTATTATTCCTAGGATATATGCTTCTACTACTCAATATGTTCTTAGGAAATACAAATCAATTTTATTTTGAGCCAAACTTCAAGCTGTATTTGGAGGGTAGCATGTTACCATATGCCCAACTCCTCAGAATCCAAAGCCGGTGCTCTTTTTAACCATATTATGCTACTGTCTCCTCCAGTGCCTAATTATGGCAGTAAGGTGTCCTTGATTTTTCAAAAGCTTGCTCAGGGGAGTGAAAACCCTGGCAAGACCCACAAAACTAGAAAGGCTCCAAATAAGATGGACTATATATTTGCCTTCTGAGGGGCAGCCTCCCCAAGTTTAGAGAAGTTAAGCACCAGAGAGTTGGCTTCAGGGGAAAGATGTTTTGGCCGCAGTAACACGTGAAGATGGTCTACCAGGCAGGGTATTGGTAGACGAAATTAAAAACCAGTAAGTGGCAGAGTGTTGTTTTCTGGAGGCAAACAGAAATATCTTTTTTGAGGACTTAACATTGGGGAGTCGTTTTTTTTTGTTTTGTTTTGTTTTGTTTTGTAGGCAACTGGGGTTAAGTGACTTGCCTAGGATCACACAGCTAGTGTTAAGTGTTTGTCTGAGGCCGGATTTGAACTTAGGTCCTCCTGAGTTCAGGGCCAGTGCTCTATCCACTGCACCACCTAGCTACCCCCATTGGGGAGTTTTTGAGTCAGGGTCCCTTTCTTTGGTGAAAATTAAGATTCTAAAACATCTTCTAACTCAGGAGTTTTTAACCTGGGGATCCATGAACTTGGATGGAGAAAATTATGTCTTTATTTTTACTAACTTTTGGTTTTTCTTGAATTTAAACGCATTCTGAAAGGATGTCCATAGACTTCATCAGATTGTCATAGGTGGCTATGACAGTTAAATTTTTAACCCATCCTAAACCAGTGACTGTTCAGGTTTTCTATCTTGTCACAGTTACACATCTTTTTCTACTCTTCTAGCTTGTAAATATTGGGTACCTTCCCACTTCTGCCAAATTTTGTGACTAAAAACTGTGAATGTCATCTCATCTCCTGACCCTGGAACAATGGCACCCATGGCAGGTTGGGATTGTTGAGACAAGGAAAGGAGCATACTGAAATGAGTGAAGTGAGAAAACAAGATGTTATGTGGAAGGAGTAAGGACAAGGAATCATAGAAGGGAAGTTAAGTGAAAAGAATTTGGTAGCAGGAAGTCTAGAGAAAAGAAAACATCCACCCAGCAGGAACCATCGCTTCTCACATGGCCACCAATTCCAAACCTGCCCCCTTCCCAAAATTAAAGAACACAAGAACAGAAAGCAACTCCTGTAAGTTCCCTAGAGCCCTTCAAAGTATAGACCAAGTGGTATCTACCAATCAGTCAACAAGCTCTTATTAAACATCTAATATGTCCCATCAAGTTCAACTCCTTTTCTATTTTACAGATGAGGAAACTGAGGCACAGAGGGTTAAGTGATTCACCCAGAGTCACATGATTAGTGGGTTTCTTCAACAGAATTTGAATGTCTTCCTGACTCCAGGTCCAGCATTGCATTCACTATGCCACAGAGCTGACCACAAGAAGCTTAAATTTGAATGGAGGAGACAATACATAAGTAAATAGTTACATAGAAGATTCAATATAGATATAATAGATATATAGTAGATATAATCTTAGAGAAGCAATTTTGCTGGTGGGGGAGAGGCCTCCTATAGAAAGTAGCATTTGAACAGGGCCTTGAAAGAAGAAGGCAATTCTGATAGGTGGTGGAGAGAAAGGAGGGAATTTCAGATGTGGGGGATATTCATTGGAAAGTATAGAGATAGGAGCTGGAGCATCATATTTGAGGAAGAGCTAGTAGGCTGGTAGGACTGTGGGGTTTGTGGAGGGAAATAATATGTAAGAAGGCTGAAAAGGGAAGAAAGGGACAGATTGTAAGGAGGTTTAAATGACCAAGAACTATATATTTCATCCTGGAAATAACAGGGATTCAATTAATGATTTTTTTTATGAGGAGCCCTCCCAACCGGAGAGGGGAAAATGAGAAAATGCCTCATCTAGTATTCATTAGACTGTAAGCTCCCTGAATGCAGTGACTCTTTTTTCTTTCCTTTGTATCCCCAGTGCCTGGCACTTAATAAGTACTGGTTGACTGACTAGCTAGTGAGTAGTGCTTGAGCTGAGCCTTGAAGAAATCTAGGAATCTTTGGACCTGTGACAATCTCTATAGCCAAAATAATTGCTCTCACCTTCTCTTTAGATTAGGTGACATTAGACACAAAATGGGAATTGACTGGGGGACTAGTGGGGTACCCCGCAGTTTCAGCATATTTTGGAGGGAAGGGTAGACAGCAGATAGAAAAGGAAGGAACACTGATGCAAACAACATTAGTGACCTGTTACTTCTGAAAACTCTACTGAGCCACTTTGGAAATTTTTTACCACTCTGTCCTGTGTATGAGATAGGCTCTCAATTTTTCTTCCTACTTCACCCCTGTGATACTGTCAGAGAATGGAGTATTGATCACCAATATCTTTTCTTGTCCAATCTATTCTACAACTAGTAGTTGGATTAATCTTCCTACTTGTTGTTGTTCAGATGTTTAGCTGTGTCTGACTTTTTGTGACCCCATTTGGGGTTTTCTTGGCAAAGATACTGGAGTGGTTGGCCATTTTCTTCTGTCATTTTGTAGATGAGGAAACTGAGGCAATCAGGGTTAAGTGACTTGTCCAGGGTCATACAACTAGTAAGTGTCTAAGGCTGGATTTGAACACAGGAAGATGAGTCTTCTAGATTTCAGGCCATGCACTCTATCCACTGTCCCATTTAGCTTAAACCTTTCAGTGACTTTCCACTGACTATAGTATAAAGTCTAAACTCCTTAGTTCGGACCAAAGAGTCTTAGATTTAGGGATGGAGGTAAAGGCAGCACAGTTGGGATCTTGAGTACAGTTCTCTTAATTAACAGATGATGGGTGAGGTTAAATGACATGCCCAGGTCACATAGCTAAGTGTCAAAAGTAGGATTTGGCAATCCAGGCAATCCATATTACAATCTAGTTCCAACTTCTCTCAGTGTTTACCTTATCTCTACATGTACCCTATGCTCCAGCCACAAGTATTTGCTCTTCTTCACACATACTTTCCTTTTTTTCTTAGCATCATGATGTTCGAGTTCTGATAAATGGACTGGATTTTGGGATGGTTGATCATCGTCCAAATAACTGGACTTGTTGTTTGCCATCTGGAACTGTGCTTTAATCCCACAAATAGTATATCCAGTCATACATGGCTAAAATCAGGAGGGGAAAGACCACAAAATTAGGCTTTTGATCTAAACTACTGCTTTCCAGACTCCACATTTCAGACTACTGTTTTCCATACTTCATACTCAAAAATAGTGTTGCTCCCTTCATGAGGTAAGGGGAGGAGACTAGAAATGGCTCTCAATTGACTATGAGCCAAAGGCAACAGCCAGTCAATTCACAAGCATTTATCAAGTGCCTACTATGTGCTGGGTTCTATGCTAAGCACTGGGGATGCCAAGGAAAGTAAACACATATCCTGATCTCCAGTAGCTCATATTCTAATGAGGAAGATAATATGCAAATAACTACATAGATGTAAGATTTCTATCTATCAATCTATCATTCTCTTTCTCTCTCTCTCTATATATATATTCTCTCTCTACATATACATCTATATATATATGTATATATATACATATATACATATATACATATATAATTTTCTCTCTCTCTCCAGAGAGATTTGCCCAGGGTCACACAGCTAGGAAGTGTCTGGGGCCAGATTTGAATTCAGGAAGATGAGTCTTTCTCACTCCAAGCCCAGTGCTCTGTGTTCTATGGCATCACCTCGCTACTCACAGATCTACATACATAGAAACAGATGGATGTTTATGATTGTATAATGAAGATGGAAGGTAATTAATTCCAGAGGGAAAGGCACTAGCAGTGGTGGGGGGTAGAGGCAGGGGGGATGTAGATGAGGATAGTCCTCTGACAAGAGGTAGAATTGGAGCTGAGTCTTGAAGTAGGACAAGGAAGCCAAAGGAAGAGGTGAAGAGGGAGACCAGTGTAGGTATGAGAAATTCCCAGTGAAAAGGCATAGATTTGGGAGATGGAATGTTCTCCTCTAGGACCAGGATGTAGGCCCACGGTACTGGGTAGCAGGGTAAAGTATAAGCAATCCTAACAGTAGTTATTTTATGGTGGTAGCAATGGAGATCTTGTTGTGGGTGTTATCCATACCAGTCTACTCTGGGTATCTCTTCTTTCTCCTCAGACATAATACTGAAGCTATTTGCTATAATAATCTAATATGAGGATTAGCTACAGAATGAAAATAGTTTTTTCTTTTCTCTGCATTTCAAAGCAATAACCTCATTTTCATTGACACAGAAAAACTGCAGTGTTTATCTGAAGGAAATTAGGACTGATACCATTAAATATTTCATTTGTATGTTTTAAAAAATATCAATCAATACAGATTTAATTGTAGAGCTTGGCTCTGAGGATGTTAGCGTGGTTAATTTTAGACTTAGCCTTTAGATGTTAAATCCTTTTGAGTGGATTGCTGTTTATAATCAGGGCTAGTTTATTTTTATGGGCTCTTGATTCCTTTGGACTCCAGATTTATCAGAATTTGTATGCTTTATAGGAAAACTGCAGCAGATTCCAAAGATAAGCTTTATGTGCCTCTCCACCTAATATTTCAATTTGCTTCTCTGATTGTATCAACTCAAGTAAACTAAATCAAACAGAATATGGTAGATTCTCACCCCCTTGCTTCCCTCTCCTTCACCTTAACAACCATACAAAGTCTCGTGTTTAAGTGCTCTGATCAGCTAGTTGGCCACAAGCCCACAAAAATTCAAACCAATTGATACTTTAGGCACAGTATCTAGGTAGTAGCCTAGTGTTCCAAAGGTTAGAATTCTGCAGAAACACTAAATTTACATTTCAAGAAACTTTTATTTTTGTTTTGCAATTCATTAATGATCCACACATTGATTAATTAAAGTTTCACAGGAGCAAGCAACCTATGAAGTGTGTATGTGTGTGTGTGTATGTGTGTTTGTGTGTGTTTTAAGAAAGGACAATGGATTGCAAGCCAATGTCAATATGTAAAATTTGCCTAAAAGTAAGTAAAGCTAGCTGTTATCAAGTGCATTAAAAATACCATTGGGGAAGGAGATAAGGTGCCTGGCAGAATTCCTAAGAGGTCAGGCCAAGTTCTGGTTGATTTCCTCATAGTTATACAACTATGCATTGTGATCTGGGCATTTATGAGTAAATAGTGGGTGGCAGTAGATGGATGTTTTGATACCCTGATGAATGTGGTGAATGCAATTTGAAACCTCTGGAGTTCTCATTCATTTTTATTCTTGTCCATGTTTCCACTTAAAGCATCCGTAAGAAAGGCAAATCCAAACGATATGCTAGAGACCTTTGACTGAAATGTCCTTGCTTTTCCTGTTATGTTATTCTGCCTGTTTTAACAAGGCTCCCACATTGCATGATGAACTCATGCAACTGCAGATGCAATTCAGTGATCTTAAGGGTATTGTTATTAAGCAAGGTCCATCTATCGTATTTGTCAGTGTCATGGAAGATGACCTATGAAGAGCCTAAAAAAAATTCCCTAGGGGGCAGCTAGGTGGCACAGTGGACAGGGCACTGGTCCTGAAGTCAGGAGGACCTGAGTTCAAATCCAGCCTCAGACCAAACACTTGACACTTACTAGCTGTGTGACCCTGGGCAAGTCACTTAACCCCAATTGCCTAAAGAAAAAAAAAGATTCCCAATTGATGGTGATATTTTCTAATTGCTTCTATTTGTAGTTTCCAACTGAATGTTCCTAAAGTGTAGGTCTGGCCACGTCTTCCTTTTACTCGCTAAGCTCTAGTGGCTTCTTATTACCTCTAGGATCAAATATGAACTGTTTTTTGGCATTTAATGCTTTTTGGAACCTTCTCCCTTTGTACTTTTCTAAGTCTTTATGTATCAGTCTCTTCCAAACACTCTAGATATTCCAACCATATTTGTTCTTCCTCTCACATAGTGGACCATCTCCCCTCCCCATGCCTGAATTTCTCTCTCTCCTTACCTCCAAAGTTTAGAATATCTAGAATCAGAATATCTGGATTCCTTCAAAACTCAACTCAAACCTTTTTCAGGAGGCCATTATTAGTACCACCTCCATCTGCCAATAGTTGTTAGTGTCTTCATCTTTAAGGTGAATTCTGTTTATGCCTTTCATATACCTATTTATGAACATGTTGCTTCCCCCGTTAGAATTTAAACTCCTTGAGGGTAGGTACTATTTCTGCCTTTTCTTTGTATCCCTGCTACTTAGCATAGTGACTAGCATAACATCAATGATTATTAAATGATTTTTTGATTGATTGAGGATACTGCACACATTGAGTCAGTCTCATGAACATTCAAAAACCTCCTTGTAAAATCCACACTATTAAAAATAAAGTGGGTGAAAATGCATATTGGCCAATGTATATCAGACTGTGTGGACAGCCCAGCAAGTTAATACATCAATAGCTCTTTCCTGGTTAGGTACTGCAGGTGATGAGATGAGCTCAAAATGGAGTAGGAGAAGGAAAATGTGCTTGATTGTATTTGGGAAATTGGGCAGAGCTTTTGATGACCACAAGCAGCTCACTAACACAAAAATCCATTTAAAAATTTTGTATATATATATACATATACGCACACACATATATCTATATCTATCTATCGATCCATCTATCTATCTATCCACACACACACACACACACACACACACACACACACACACACATACAGTTATCTCTTCCACATCATGACTTTCTTCATCGCAAACAGGTCAACATAAGAAATTAACTGGAAATTTTGGGGGAGTTTTGTGGAAGTCACAGAAGATGTGCAAAAGCCAACAGATGACACAGAAAAAGTTCAGAAACTCAGAAATGCATAAAATATATGTACAGTATTATATAATATCAACATATTTTACCTTTTAATAACATAAATACACACAATTTCTTTTTTAAAGTTAAAATAAGTAATAAGTTAAAGTTTGTGAAAAGAATGCAAAAGGCAGCAGATGACACACAAGGTTAGAAATGTGGAGGTATCTTAAAAACTTATAAATGCATAAAATATATGTACCATTATGTATAATATTATATATGATATTATGTATAATTATAATATATAATAGTGTGATATTATATATCATATGTGAATAATATTGTAATATTATACATATGTACAGTATGCATTTTACTATTTAATAACATAAATGAACAGGTACACAATTTTTTTTGTTTACAATTAAATTTATGGTAAAACAACTGTGGTTCTACACACTGGTTTGGGGATACCAAATGTGTTTATGGCAATCTCTCATGTGACATCTTGCAGTGATCTCACAGTGATCTTTGCATCTCAAGTTTCTCATATTTTGTGTTGTTTAAATTCAAGGAGAAGGCCAAAATTTTTATATGGATTTTCTAGATCATGGGGATGCCATGCTTCTAACCTCCATGATGTGGAAGGGATAATTATATATGTGTATATGTGCTTATATGTATGTATAAATGTGTATATGTATGTATATGTCTGTACTCTCCCATTAATGTTTGCAATGCAAATAACCCAAAATAGGACATGCCACAGTATACTGTTGTGCAAGCTGTCCCGAGAAACAGCCTAGCTTCTCCATTCCCCATTCTGTTATTCAGAAACCCCTAATACTGAAATCGAATGAAAGGGTTATTGCCATAGATCAACCTTGAACCACAGCGACAGGAACCTCGACCAATCAGCTTCTACCCCATTCCTTACTCTTCTCCAGCCCTATAAAAACACTGCTCCCTCCTTGAATGGTGTGATTCTGTTTGAGCAAGAGAGCCACTCGAGACAAACTCAATAAACCTTGCTTTGGTTTATAAAGTCCTGGTCCAGTTACTTGGTTATTCCCTTCTCCCCATATCAACTATGACTGGCACCTGCAATATGATGTGAAAGCTATGACCTAAAACATATGTAACCTTTCAAAGGACTCATGATGAAAAATGCTATCCACCTCCAGAGAAGGCACTGATGGAGTCTGAGTGCAAATCAGAGTCCTTTTTTTAAACTTTAATTTTCTTGGTGTTTTTATTGGGGGAGGGTGGGTATCTGTATTTTCTTTCACAACATCACTAATATGGAAATATCTTTTGCATGACTGTACATGTATAATCCATGTTAAATTGTTTGCCTTCTTAATGAGGGGGGAGGGAAGAGAAGGTGGGAGAGAATTTGGAACTCAAAATTTAAAAGAAATGAATGTTAAAAATTGTTTTTACATGTAGTTGGAAAATATAAAATATTTTAAAAGAGCATGTATGACCAGAAATAAGTTGAATTGGTCATGAAGAGAGAATGAGAGATGACAAATGGATTGCCTAAATGTTACATTGGTAACAGTGAGATATTAGAAGAACCAGAGGAAAGTTCTTGGTGACAAAATGGATGAATCTTCTATGGAGAAGTTATGGAACAGTTTGAGTAAAAATTGCCCAGAAAGACAAGTTGTGGATCGGGTGTGATCTCCACCAATTGAGGCTGTGCCTCCATCAGTGAAAACATGGCTGCATCAAAGGCATACTCACTCATCATTAAATGAACTGTCAAAATGTTTGTTAAATACACAAAAGTATGAATAAGCACAGCCAATTTAAATGAATTATTACACAATTTGTGATTGGCATGGACTGTCTATCACTTTCTGATCTTTTAATAGCATATGCACTCAAATGTGCTATAGAAACTTTCAGGGACCTGCCTTGTGAGTTGATCTGCAAAAATATATCTGGGCATATATGCAATTAGAGAATAAAGACATTTTAAAATTTCTTGATCTTGTATAGAACTGGGGCTGGGTGATATTTAGAAATGATTCTCACTCTCAGAGACTGTTGTCATTCCCAAATGTCATACAAAAATTTAAAATCCACCCTCATTGGCTTTTTTTTTACTATAATAATATTTTATTTTTCCCCAATTACATGTAAAAACAATTTTTAACAGTTTCTGTTTTTCATGACTAATGTGAAAATATGTTTAATAGGATTGTATATGTAGAGCCTATATCAGATTGCACACCATCTTGGGGAGGGAGGAAGGAAGGGTGGAGGAGAAAATTTAAAACTCAAAAGTTTATGGAAGTAAATGTTGAAAACTAAAAATAAAATATTTGAGAGGTAAAAAAAAAATTGTTTTTTTTAAAGTCTTGAGTTCTAAATTCTATCCCTCCCTCCCCTTTACCTACCCTGAAATAGTAAACAAACTAATACAGGTTATACATATGCAATAGGTAAAACATTTCCAGATTTGTCATTTTGTGTAAGATTTGAACAAAAAATAGAAAAGGGAGGAAAGAAGAAAGTAAAAAATACTATGCTTCAGTCTGTATTGGACAGCATCAGTTCTTACTTTTTGATTACATTTATCTAGTTCTGAGAAGAGAAAGTTGAGGTCCCCCACTAGTATATTTTTATTATGTATTTCCTCCTGTAACTCATTTAACTTCTCCTTTAAAAATTTAGGTGCTATACCATTTGGTGCATATATATTCAGTATTGATAATACTTCATTGTTCAGGGTACATTTTTAACAAGATGTAGTTTCCTCCCTTCTCTCTTTTAATTAGACCTATTTTTGATTTTGCTTTGTCTGAGATCATGATATCTACTCTGCTTTTTATATTTAATTTCAGCTGAAGCATAATAGATTCTGCTCCAGCCCCTCACCTTTACTCTGTGTCTGTGTCTGTTTTCCAAATGCATTTTTTTTGTATCTTGGAGGATTTTGTAGCATATTGTAGGACTCTGGTTTTTAATCTATTATGTTATTTGCTTCTAATGTTATGCAGAAACCCCTAATACTGAAACTGAATGAAAGGGTTATTGCACTAGATCAACCTTGAACCACAGCTAGTTCATCCCATTCACATTTACAGTTATGAAAACTAACTGTATATTTCCCTCCATCCTGTTTTCCCTTGTTTATCTGCTCTCTCTCTCTCTCTCTCTCTCTCTCTCTCTCTCTCTTTTTCTGTGTGTGTGTGTGTGTCTCTCTCTCACCTTTCACCCTGTCCCTTCTCACAAGTGTTTTTATTTCTGATTACCACCTCCCTCAACCCACCCTCCTTTCTATCAATTTGCCTCTCCCTGCCCCCCTTATCCTCATCATTTTTTACTTCCCTATAGGGTAAGATAGATTTCTATATCCAACTGAATGTATGTTATTCTCTCTGAGCCAGTTCTGATGAGAGTAAGGTTCAAGTGTTGCCTGCCACTCCCCATTTTCCCCTTCACTGTTATAACTCTTTCATGCCTCTTTTATGTGAGCTAATTTACTCCATTCTATATCCCCTTTCCTCTTCCCCCAGTGCAATCTTCTTTTTCACCCCTTAATTTCATTTTTTTTGGATATCATCTCATAGTCTTCTTATACCCACACCCTCTGTCTATGTATCCTAATTGCCCTTATAACAATAAAGTTCTTAAGAGCTACAAATAACATCTTGACATGTAGGAATATAAACATTTTAACCTTGTTGAATCTGTTAAGTTTTCTCTTGTTTCTTTTTACCTTTTTATGTTTCTCTTGAGTCTTTGAAGATTTTTTTTAAAATTCAGCATAGTCTTTTAATTAAGAATGCTTGAAAGTTCTCTATTTCATTAGACATCTATTTTTTTTTCCCAATGAAGGATAATATAATGGAGTTTTGTTGGGTAGGTGTTTCTTGGTCATAATCCTAAATTCTTTGCTTTTCACAATATCATATTCCAAGCCCTCTGGTTCTTTAATGTAGAAACTGCTAAATCCTGTGTAATCCCGACTGTGGTTCCACTATATCTGAATCATTTCTTTCTGACTACTTGCAATATTTTCTTCTTGACCTAGGAGCTCTGGAATTTGACTCTGATGTTCCTGGAAGTTTCTGTTTTGGAATTTCTTTCAGGTGGTAATCAGTGGATTTTTTTCAATTTCTATTTTGTTCTCTGGTTCTAGGATATTGGGGCAGTTTTCCTGGATAACTTCTTGAAAGATAATGTCTAGGCTCTTTTTTTGATCATGACTCTCAGGCAGTCCAATAAATATTAAGTTATCTCTCCTGGATCTGTTTTCCAGGTCAGTTGTTTTTCCAATGACAAATTTCACAACTTTTTTTCCCTTCTTATGATTTTGTTTTATCATTTCTTGATGTCTCATGGAGTTATTTGTTTCCACTTGCCTAATTCTAATTTTTAAGGAATTATTTTCTTCAGTGAGCTTTCATACCTCCTTTTCCATTTAGCTAATTCTATTTTTAAGGAGTTAATTTCTTTGGTGAATTTTTCTATATCTTTTTCTGGTGTGTGTGTGTGTGTGTGTGTGTGTGTGTGTGTGTGTCTGTGCACAAGCACATTTCTTTTACTAAGTGATTGACTTTTTCTTCATGATCCTCTTGCAATACTCTTATTTCTTTTTTCCAATTTTTCTTCTATTTCTTTTATTTGCTTTTTAAAATCCTTTTTTAAGCTCTTCCAGAAATTATTTTTGGTCCTGAGATCAATTTATATTTTTCTTTGATGTATGAAATGTAGCCATTTTGACACTGTTGCCTTCTTCTAAGTTAATAGTAACTTTTTACAGTCAAGTTCTTTTTTTTTCCTCATTTTTTCTTCCTATTTTGTGACTTTTTGCTTTCATGTGAGAGTTGGGCTCTGCTCCTGCACTGTTCCTTGTTTCTTGTGCTGGGGTTTGGGACCTTGCTGCTGGCTTCCACTGAGCTTTGAGGTTTAGCTGTTGACTTGCCTGGAGGGGTGGAATGCTCCCTGCTGGCTTGCTATGGAGGCAGGGCCTTGCTGCTGGCCAGCCCAGGGGATAGGACCTTGCTACTACTAGTCAGTAAAGGTGGTGTGGCTCTGCTGGTGGCCTGCACTAGGGGTGGGGCCTCACTGTGCTGCTGGTCTGCTACTGTTGGCTTGCCTGGGGGCTGCTGGTTTGCACAGGGGTAGTGCCTGCTGGTTGATTGCCCCAGAGCTTGGAGCCTCACTGTAGGTCCCCATGGTGTGGTCTTCTGCTGCTGCTTGTTTATCAGGCTGCCCTCCCACCCCAGTAAGACAAATCTTTCCTATTTTCCTGGCAAGTTGCTTCCCTGCTCCCAAACTGGTTCTGAGGAATTTTTCAAGGTTGTTTGGAGGAGGATTTTGGGAGGGCTCCAATGAGTTCCTTCCTCACTCCACTATCTTGGCACCAGAAGTCCCCACCCTCATTGGCTTTTTAAAAAGTGAAGTGTAGACACATCACAAAGCTATGTTTATATGCATTAAGTGCGATTGACTCTGGTACATCCAACCTCTTTATTGTGTCTGCCTTTTTGATGGAACTAAAGCCAAATCAATTAGATAGTGCTATGCATCTATTGTTAGGAAAGGGAAAATGAATACATCCACCCTAGCTGGTGGTTTGCCTGACACCTAAGGATATATTCTTAGCCTCTTCTCACTAAAGGATTTATCTGTCCTTGGTACAGCTTGGTAGACAGTTGAGGACAGCTGGGATCTGGAGACACAGGCAGACAGTCCCAGCAGGGGGATTGGGAGGAAACTGAGACAGGTGGGTAGAATGTCTGGGGAAGATGGCTGTAGGACATAGGTGGAGGTCCAGACAAGGAGGCTGTTAATGCCCTCTAATGGCTGTTCTGGTAGCATAGTGCAGAAAGTGGAATTAGGACATTAGCACCCCAGGTAAGCAAGCAAGTGGCTAATCTCAACGAGGCTTAACTGTAGGCATCAACACCCAGACAGAGAGGCTGTGCCTCAGGGTTAGAATTCTAGGCCCTGAAAAGATGGGAAAGGATAAACTTAGAGGAGTCAGGTAGCATGATGGTTAGAGTGCAAAACTTGGAATCAGGAAGGTTCAAATCCTGCCTCACACCCTTAGTAGTTGTATGCTATAAAAAAAAGTCACTTAACTTCTTTGTCTCAGTTTCCCTATCTGTAAAAATAGGGACAAAACAATAGCACCTACTTCACAGAATTGTTGTCATGATCAAATGAGTTAACTTAGCAAAGTACTTTGCAAATCTTAAAACACTATATAAAGGCTAGGTATTGTTCTAAGGACAAAGCAGGACTCTAGTCTTGGAAGAAATGGTGTATGTGGCAAGATGTCAGGGTAGACTTAGATGCATAGTATTTTGTCTCATGGCAGTGTTGATGATGTAAAAATCAGAGTGGTGAGTGGTGGAGGAGAGGTGTTGTAAATGTCATGCTGCCACCATCCAAGAATGCCAGATAGCATGGTGGACTGAGTGCTAGATGTGGAGTCAGGAAGACCTGAGTTCAAATCCTGTATCAGAAACTTACTAGCTATGTTACCCTGGGTAAGTCACTTAACCTCTGCCTACCCCAGTTTCTTCAACAGGAATAATACCAGCACCTATCACTTATGGTTGTGTGATGATCAAATGAGATAAATTTTGTAAAGTGCTTAGCCCAGTGCCCATCACATAGGTGATTAATAAATATTTATTTCCTTCTTTCCTTTCTCTCTCAGGTAAAGAGGTTGCTTGAGAACAAACCATCATCTCACCAACTATTTCCCACTAACCAGTCCCCATGTGGAATCCTTTGTCTTTGACATACTCCATGCTGACCTACCAGGTTTTAGAGTTGCTGCTAAAAACTTCATTTCTCAACTCTAGCCTTGATAACCTGGCAGAAATTGTAGAATATTCTCTCAGTCTGTGGCTTGCAATCAAGAGGATGTTTCCCTGAGGTCTTTTCTGATAACCGTCTCCTAAAATTGGCAGTGGCAACATGGTCCACTTGAAAAAGCCACAGATTTGTGGTCAGGTGACATGAGTTTGAAATTCAGCTCTGCCAATAACTAGCTGTGTGACCTTACAAGTCACTTAGACTATATGGGCCTTAGTTTTTTCATCTGTAAAATGAGTAAGAGTGGACATGATAGCTTCTCAGTACTTTCCCAGCTTTCAATCAATGATTCAAGTTTTACAATAATCATTTATTAGGTACGTAAGTATCTACTTGGTGTTAGGTACTGATTATTTTATTTATTTATTTCGGCTAGGCAATGAGGTTAAGTGACTTGCCCATGGCCACACAGCTAGTAACTGTCAAGTGTATGAGGCTGGATTTGAATTCAGGTCCTCCTGACTCCAGGGCCAGTGTTCTATCCACTGTGCCACCTAGCTGCCCCCAGGTACTGATTATTTATGAGTCTCTAGATTCCTTCCCTAGGGACTGGGTATCCAACAAAGAAACAAGGCCACACTCGAGTTGATGGAATTGGTTTTTGAAGGGAGAAATACTTGGTCAGAGTGGGTAGGACTTAGATACTAAAAATAGGTTCTAAAGTAATCATTAGAAGCAAAAGTCAGGGTTCCTTGATTCTGAGCTACCTGTGATAATGGACAGTGTGCTTATATTGCCCTAGTTAGGTTCCAGGTTATGGATCAGGTTTGTAAATACAGAATGGAGTTAAATGGATTCCACTGGTGGTAGCACGCATTAGGGTGCCAACCCTATCATTGCATTATCCATTTTCAATAGTCTGTGTTTTTGTGATTTTGTGACCCCATGGACCATAACATGTCAAGCCCTTATATCCTCCACTATCTCTTGACGTCTGTCCAAGTTTATGTTCTTTGGTTCCATGATACTATCTATCCATCTCATCCTCTGCCTCCCCTTTCCCCTTCTCCTTTTGCCTTCAATCTTTCCCAACATCAGGGATTTTTTTTCCCCAATGAATCCTGTCTTCTCATTATGTGGCCAGCATATTTAAGCTTCAGTTTCAGTATTTGACTTTCCCGTGAATGATCTGAATTAACTTTTTTGAGTATTGACTAATTTGATCTCCTTGCCATCCAAGAGACATTCAAATCTTCTCCAGCACCACAATTCAAAAGTGTTGATTCTGTGGTGCTCAGCTTTCCTTATAGTCCAACTCTCACAGCCATACATCACCACTGGTAAAAACCATAGCTTTGACTATATGGACCTTTGTCAGCAAGGTGATGTCTCTGCTTTTTAGTGTGCTGTTCAGATTTGCCATAGCTTTCATTTTGGGGACTAAATGTCTTTTAATTTCATGGCTGCAGACTCTATCTGCTATGATTATTGAGCCCAAGAATACGAAATCTGACACTCCTTCCATTTTTTTCTCTCTCTGAATTCCAGGAAGTAACGGGACCATTTGCCAAAAGGCTGAACGATTGTTTGTTGGGGTTGTCCTATAGGGAATTGGTTTGTCTGTTAGAAAACTGGACTAGGAAGCCTGTAAGTTTCCTCCCACTTCTAAGTTTCTCTGATTTTCTGAGTGAAATTAAGGGCCAGAGAAATTAAATGACTTTTCCAAGGTAATGAAACTGGGGAACACACAGTCACAGAAGATATAAGTGATTACTCATCTTAGTCTTAATCTTTTTATCTGTAAAATGAAGGTAATAGTTTCACTTACCTCCCAGAATGGTTGTGTTGACCAAATAAAATAACATATGTAAAGTCTTTTGCAAAACTTAAAACATAATATAAATGCTAACTATTATTATTATTATCATTATCATATAAATTACCTCATAAATTAAAGTGCTATATAAATGCAAGTTATCATTATCACTATTTTTTAAAATTTTATGCATATCTTGGGACATATCCAATGAGTTTCTTTTTATTTAAACAAATTTCTGATATAATCCTTTCTTCTTTGAGCTACCTCTTTCTCCTAAAATTTCAGATATTGGTTTTGGAAGTATACGATAAAAATATTTACTTCATGTTCCAGGGATCCAAGATTTTAGCAGTGGAGCTGATCTCTCCCCTCATGTAAATCAAATCACCTCTCCACTCCTTCGTTAGATCATGTAATGAATTGCTCTGAATATGGGTATATATGTATACTGCATACATATATGTGTATATATGCATGTATGCACATTTCTGTGTGTATACATATGTGTGTGTGTATAGAGATAAAGAGAGAGACAGAGATAGACAGAGTCAGAGAGAGAGAGAAAGAGAAGAATCTCAGCTCTTAGCTAGGTTGGTTCTTAGTCAAGGGACATGGATTCCTTTGCTAGATCCAGACATAAAGCCCTTCCTCCAGTGGCATTACCTTTGAGAATCTGGAGTCCCCTGTATGCCATAATGAGTCATTGGAGCAGGACTGCAGTAGAAGATACAAAATCAATCTATTATTTAAATATATTCAGTTACTATATTGATAATAATAAAAATAAGAACAAGAACAAAATAAGAATTAGACTCAGGAGGCCTTAGTTTGAATCCTGGTTCTGACAATTATTCAATTTTTATCCTTGGTCAAGAAGTCTCTGAGTCTCAGTTTCCTTATCTGTATATTAGGGATACAGATACTTGCCCTACTTACCTCATAAGGTTATTGTGACAGAAATATTTTGCAGACCCCAACGTTCTATATAAATAAGAACTAGTATAATGATTTGGGACTAATTGAGAATTCTAATCAGTGAATCATTACATTAAATCCCAGTTCTTCCTAACATTCAGGTCAGCCACCATAGCAATTGACCTCTCAGCTGATGCACTTTTATTCAAAAAGATATTAACTATATATTATAAGATTGACTTGTGTTACTTTATGTATATATATGTACAAGGTGTTGGGGTTATGTGATGGGGGAGAGAACAGCACTTGAAAGCAAAATGAGATATGATAGAGAGATGGAAGCCAAAAGTGTTTTGATTTACATGTGAATGTCTGGATATTTTTATACATTCAAGTAAAAATTAAGTAAAACTCTTTACATGAATATTACAGAGGTATTTGGTTTGGATGAGTCATCTACTGCTAGAAAATGAATTTTATAATAGGGACTTGTGGAGGTATGAAAGAACCTTGATTTCTTTTTTCTCTCCTAGTTATGTAAGAGGAAAAATATCTTTGTAACTCAAAGAAGGACATATTGAGAAACTTATGCTTATTAGTGACTAGAAATAGCTACTGAAATCATGCTCATAAATCTGTCCTTGTCTAATAAATATTTACTTTAATTTGATGCTATCTATATACCTGGAATCATAGTGTTTGTCTGAATGGCCCCAATTAATATATCCAAGATTCCCAGTATTTGGGCAAAATTGGGACAATTACATCCTTAATGGTGCAGGTGACAAATTTAGAACTAAAGCTTTGTCCTTTCTGGCTTTGGGGAACTGCATGAACTATACCGATCTAAGGGACTAGGCCAGACTGTACATATGCTCAAATAATCCATGACTGGTTCAGATTCATGTCAAGATATCCCTATTAGAAGTCAGAATCTTCACACTTTCAACTTCATTCCTCAAAAGTTAGTCATCATCCAATCACAAATATTTATTAAATGAACATTGTGTGCCAGATGGAAGATAGCCCTTTGGGGAATCAAGAAGGCCTGGGTTGAAGTCAATGTCTCTGATGCAGGCCAATTGTGTGATCATGTATAAACGATTCTATTCTCAGTGCCCTCTCAGCTCTGTGAGTCTATCTATTAAGGCCACTCACTGCAGAAATTGAAATGAGAGTTCCTTGAGTTTAAAAACAAGGATGGCACTTGGTCAATTTCTTCTGCTCATTTCAATTTCTTCATTTGGTAGCAAATGTTCTGCCAAAGGATTGAGTATAGTAACCTGAGTCCACACTGAGAAAGGGAAAAAGGAAATGTAGGCACGTCTTACATGTTCAAAGGAGTTTATTAAATTATATTCTTCAAAGATTCCTGGAAAGGGTGGTTGAATATCGTGGGCCTCCAATCAGTATTCAGGGTGGGGCAATGCTATGGCAATATCCCACATTGTAGAGTTGTAAGCTCCAAAGATGGCTGCCCAGATTTCCTATTTGTCATGATGAAGTCCCATCTATAGTATGAGTTAAAGGTGCCTCCTTTTTAGGTGTTCCAGGTGGTGACTGGTAGAGAAGAAGCTATTTGCTGCCTCTCCTCCTATACCTATACTTCTGGATTTTTGAGCACATTGGTTGTTTGAGGGAGATGAGAATATGAATGTAGAGAGTTCTTTGATTTACTCAAAGTAGGCCAACAAAGGTCTTATCTAAGATGCCAAGTGTTGTGGGGCTGTCTGGGCTCAAATGGATAATCTTACAGGGTTATTATGTGCCAAAGAGGGGAAGGATTTCTGAACTGGTTTTAAGGCAAAAAAAAAAAAAGGCAAGAGAAAATTAACATTTACCAGATACATGCCAATTATCCAAAAAGTGCCAAGGGAATGGCCTTCAGTAGTTCTTTTAAGTAAAAGATCAAAGGCCCCATAGAGGTGCTGATGTTCTACCCTCCCCCATTCTTGGGATTCTACATGCGAAATGCTATTTTAGAACCTATAGGGGAGGGGTAATACAATTCTCATACATAAAGACCCTTATAAGGAGATTAAGGCCTTACTTATTAATATAACTATGCATGAATGCATTTTTCATAGCAAGCAGTATTAATTCATTCACATTTTTCAAAGCGAGGAAGAATAACTCTTGCAGTCAGAAAATTCTAAAAAGTAAAACCATGTTTTTATACCCATAATAAGAAAGAGGTATCTAAAAAAATTGTTTTATTTATATTTTTTTCTGGTGAGGCAATTGAGGTTAAGTGACTTGCCCAGAGTCACACAGCTAGGAAATATTATGTGTCTGAGGTCATATTTGAATTCAGGTCCTTCTGACTCCAGGTCTGGTGCTCTATCCACTGCACCACCTAGCTGCCCCAATGTCTAAAAAGAACAGAAAATGGTATGGGAAGACAAAAATCAGACATTATGGAAAGCATGTACGGAAAGCATGTTAATTATTTATTGGTCCCTCCATAGACTACAGGTTAAAGAGAAAGTGTGAACCTGCACTGGTATAGGGAGTTTCCACACTGGGAGTTTCTAAATGAATAAAATCATATTTCAGGGGCTTGGCACTCTACCCTCCCCTCCTAAACACCAACTCCCTAAAAAAGAAAAACTAAAGCAAACCAAGAAATAAATGTGCTGAGTACTGCTCCCATCTACCCCCAGAAAAGGAACCCCCCCCAAAAAAAAACCCTAAAACCAATAGAAAAAAAAATATGTCAAGTACTGTGGTAGGTCTTGGGGATCCAAAATGAAAACAAAACAAAATCAGTTTATAGTCTATTAAGGGGATCCTTTCATTCATTGTATTTGTATTACCAGCACCTAATACAGTGTATGGCACCTAGTAGGTGCTTAGGAAACACTTTTTGATTGAGGGAGGTCATGTACATACATACAGGCATAAGTATACATATAATGCATACAATAATACCCAATATTCATGTGTGTGGATGAGTAGTAGATTACTTTTTTATGATGTCAACAAAAACTTAAATAATTAATACAATCCAATGGTTCTCAACTATTATTATTTTTATATTGTGTTGTGTTGTGTTGTGTTGTATCCTGTTGTACCTTTTCTCTCTCCTGAAAGCTATGTAATGCGAACACCTTTTACACGCTCCTCCTCACCACTGTTGTAGGACTGTCCAATTGAATTTAATACTTACATATTCAAAGTATTTAAGTATTAAATAAGTAAGTATTTGAGAAAGAAATCTAGCCAGTAAACCCCAAGTTAACTAGGTAGGTTTTGGCCATCTCCCTGATGTCATGGTCCTCTTTGAGAATGAAGGACAAACCACACAAGTAAGTATTTAAGTATTCAAAGTCTATGGCCATTCTGAAGCTCTGAGGATTGAAGGAATCTGAGAGCCAACTGAAAAATAGCCTAAGACTGAGCCGGTACTGAAGAAGAAGGACATGGACAGAGGATGAAAGTTTAGGGTAAGTCCTAGTTCATGGAATAGTGAAAAAGGTGCAGATCCGGAAAATAGTACAGATATGGGTTCGAAACCTCGTTCTGATACTTATTAACTGTGTGACTCTGAGCAAGTCATTTGGAAAGCCTCTTGTATATGGAATCAGTTGTACTGGGTTCAAATCCCAGGTCTGCCAATTATTATTGTTATGACTTTGAACAAGGCACTAAGTCTCTTGGCCCTCTTTTGCAAAATTAGGGGTTTGGATTAAATTATTTTAAGGTACCCTCCAGCTCAGAAATCTGTGTTCTCATGACCTCTTAGAGTCCCAGTTTCCTGACCTGTAAAATGGAGCAAGTAATAGCTATATTTGTGTCCCAGGGGTGTTGTGAAGATCAGACAAGATATATGCAAGGTGCCCCAGACACCTTAAAGCTATATAAATGGCAGCTATTGGGACGAAAGAATATAAGGTTACAATGGGCTGGCACAAAGGCTTGAGAAGGCTCAGGAATTAGCAGCTACAAATCACAGTTTCCTGACCTGACATTTCTCTAGAGTAAAGGAATCACTCTTCATGATTCATTCACTCCTTCTTTGAAGGGCTTTAAAAAACTAAGTTTTTTTTTTTTACTTGATGTAAACCTTGCCAATAATTAAGTAGATATATCCCCTAATGGTCATTATTAGGCACCTATCTGTGCATTGTGATATACCATTCTAAGAGAGTTCAGCAGCCAGAGGGTGTCTGGTCTGAAGGAAACGGTTGCAAACTAGATATGAAAGGGAATAGGCAAGAATGTCAATTGGACAGGAAGGAATAGAGAATCCATTTTCCCTCTTGACCTTCCTTTCTCAACCACCAGAAGAAATGGGAAGGAAAAAATTCCCCAACCCATCCTGAAGAGCACATCTGCCAAAAGTGTGCACAAGCCAAGGTCTTCATGATTAGGTCAACTCCGCTTCCTGTCATCTCATTAAAACTCAGGGCAGAGTTCTGTGTGTACTGATGAGATCCGCATTCTCCAACCCAGGGAGGGACCCAGCAAAGCAAAACTCAATTTCGGGTGGCCTTCAATTTCAAGAAGGTGAGGTTGTTAATCACATAAAATAAAAGTTTTGGTAATGAATTCAAATTAACCATGAAGACTTCCAGGAAAAACACACAGGTAAGATCCATATTCCAGAAACTGTTTATATTATTACAGAATAGACAGAGATCTTCAAGATTTTAGGATCCAACCCTTTTCTTGAATAAATTAGAAAACTGGGAAGTAGAGAGGTTAAAAGACCTTCCTGAGGTCATATAGATAGTGGTAGAACAAAGAGTAAAATCTAGGTCTACTGACTCCTAGCCTGAAGTCTTATTTGCCATGCCAGTGGGACTCAAGGAAAAGAGGAGGTAGTTTCAAATCTCTGGGTCCTGGGTTCAAATTCTGACTCTGTCACTCCCTCTTTGGCCTCTGGCAAGCTGAATATTAGTTTCATTAACTATAAAATGAAGGAATCGTACTACCTGACTTTTATTTTTTTTGGGGGGGTGGGAGGCAATTGTGGTTAAGTGACTTGCCCAAGGTAACACAGCTAATAAGTGTCTGAGGCCAGATTTGAACTCAGGTCTGCCTGATGCCAGGCTGGTGCTCTATACACTACGTCACCTACCTACCCCTACATGACCTTTTAAGTCCCTTTCTAACGCCATGATTTCTGAAAAATACCACTGAGCCCCTCATTGATGATTTCCCCTGTTTTTTTGCATTTCTTTTTTGTCGTTAAAATTTATGTTTTTTACATGCTCCAAAACGCAGATGATTACAGTGATGAGAGTTCAGGAAGTCATGGTGGAGAGTATTTCTATCAACATATCCTTGAGGAGTCTACAAAATCAATCTAAAATTCAGAATGCTTTTATGAAAAAATAAGCTAAGAGGCTATAGGTATATTGGCTTTAATTTACAAAATTATCTTAGGAAATCTCTAGGTCTGTTTACAAGCAGCTGGGATGATGGAAAGAAGGCTTGATTTAGAGTCAGAGGAACTGACTTTGAATTCCAGCTATACCATTTCCTATCTGTGTGACCCTGGATAATTCTTAATCTCCCACAGCTTTAATTTCCTCATCTGTAAAATGAAAGGGTTGGAGTAAATCAGAGACTCTTAATCTTGTGTGTGTGTATGTGTGTGTGTGTGTGTGTGTGTGTGTGTGTGTGTGTTTGACAACTCAGTGAAAGCTACACACTCCTCAAAATAATATTTTAAGTGTGTAAAATAAAAACATGGAGAAATACAAAGGAACCAATTATAGTGAAATACAGTTAGAAAAATATATGTATTTTTAAATTCATGTACCCTAGGTTAAGAAACCCTGACAAAATAGTATCTAAGGTCCCTTCCTTCTTTAATTCTTATGAGCCTAAGTAAAAAATTTTAAAAGTTGGTAGGTGAAGGGGAGCTGGTAGAGATAACCTAAAACAGGTCAAAAATAGTAATATTGATAGTAGTAGTAAAGATAACACTTAGCATTTATATATTATTTTAAAGTTTCCAAAGCACTATACAAATAGTAAACTTTATTCCTCACAACACCCTAGGAAGTAGGCACTATTTTTATCTCCATTTTAGAGATGAACAAACTGAGGCAGACAGAGATTAAGTGATCACACAGCTAGAAAGTGTCTGAGAATAGCTTTGTTCTCAAATCTTCCCGATTCCAGGTTCAGTGTTTTATTCACTACTCCATCTCACTGCGAATTTTAAAAATTGAGGTATATCCTGCTGACCAAAGTACTCTGTCCAAAACTTACTGTCTTTGTGCAAGCCAAGCCCTAAGGCTTGGCTCTTGTATGACCAAGCTCCTATACCACAGGTGAACTCGAAACAATCATATTAAACATTATTCGCCCCCTACCCATATGTAAACCCCCATACCTTAAGGAACAAAAACCCCGGCTATTAAAATTTCCCAGAAATTCAAACTCTATGCATATACATGCATGGCTTATTATACTCCTGGGTCATCTGAGAGCTTTTACTTACTTCTTTTGGAACTTTTTTATGGCTTGCAGAAACCCATGGAGTTTCTATAAGAAATGCCTGGAAAAGTCAGATCTGTTTCTTCTAGCTACAAGGTGATTGGGAGGAGTACAGCGCAGGGATTAGTTCTGTAAATGCCCCCACAGGAAAATAACCCAGAACCTCCAACCAATCCCAGTTTTCCATTCTAGCTCCAAGCCCTGACCACTCCCAATTTCCTGAGTCCTGGTGTGGTGTAGGAGTTTCTCTCTCCGTGCGGTGTTTGGCTGGTGGGTGTACTGCCACAGAATTTGTGCAATGGTGCTGAAATGTGTCACCACCAACACCTGTTTCCTTCCCTGGCATGAACAGCAGATGTACTGTAGGTTTGACTCTAATTAAATGTACTTTGTTTTTCTTGCTAATCTCCTCTTTGGTAAACTTGTGTTCATCATAAGTGAGAAGAAGCTGAGCAATGCTGAGTTGTGGGGAGATGAAAGAGAAATGAAAGGTCTAGATTAGCCTTTTGACATAAAAAATCACCTAGTCCAAGGTAGTAAGGACCTTCTAGTAATAATTTATTCGATCATCAAATATTTACTGGAGGCCCAAGTTTAAGGCCTGACACTCCACTTGGTTCTTGCCCCCAAAGAACCTGCAGTCTTCTGTACATTTCCGGTACAACTCCTTAGTTTCTCCTTCAAGGTTAAAATTACTTGGAATACAAACAGATGGGATTTCTCTTCTGGCTTTAACGAAAATTGTGGAAAATAACTAGAATTATTGGAGGCTCAATTTCCACCAGATATCAAAGGTAAAGTATTTAATTTCCAACATAAAGGAGGTAATATGACCCAAGACTGAAAAGGCCATTTTTTTCTTTAAACAGCCTGTAAGAAGAAGAAAATTGTTTCAGGAAAGTACTTAAATAAAAACTAAAATGTAGTATGCTGGTCTATAAAAATTACCCATCTAAAATAACATAATATATGATAGGTGTGCTCTGTGCCTGCTCAGGTATGCCTACGCACAGTGAAGTGAACATTACCATTCACCCTTCCCCTTTGCCTCCAGGTAGTGCATTTGGGGGAAAGGCCAATGACAATGTTTGCCCTCAGGATGTGACAGGACAGTCGCCACTTTTCTATGTACACCTCTGATTATAATCTTAAAACTAGAACGGTAGCTTCAAGGCTATCTAGGCAGCAGCTAGGTAACACAATGTAGAGAGTACTGGTTTTGGAGTTAAAAAGACCTGAGTCCAAATCTGTTCTCAGATACTTATTACATGTCTAACCCTGGGCAAGTCATTTAACTGCTGCCTGCCTCAGTTTCCTCATTTGTAAAATAAAGATAATAATAGTACATATGTCCTGGGGTTGTTGTGAGGATCAAATAAGATAATATTTACAAAGTGCTTTGCAAACCTTCATCACTATAGAAACATGTTGTTGTTGTTATTATTATTATCTGCTCCAAACTCTACCTGAAGTGTGAATGTCATCTATAGCACCCCCAACAAGTAGTCATCTTATCTCGAAGAACTTCAATGATGGGAAATTTATCATATCCCCCAAACAGCAGATTCCATTTTGCGAAAGCTCTAATTGTTAGAAGTGTTTTTCTTGAAATTGATTCAAGGTGTGTTGCCTTATAACTCTTAATATGCCCCAGTTTTTCCCTGGTGGCCAAGGAAAATAAGTCAGCTATTGAAGGGCCTTCAAATACTTGAAGCCTACAATCCTGTTTGCCCCAAAGTTTTTACTCTTTTGGGTTAAACCTCCTTAGATCCTTTGATTAACCAATATACAACCTTGTTTTTTTTATATCCTACTCATCCAGGTTACTAAATTATGGCTGGTGAAAAATACTCACTTTTCAATATCCTTCCCAAAATGCAACCCCCATCAATTCCAGATGCTCCTGCGCAAAGCAGAGCATAGTGGGGCTATTACCTTCATGTTCTAGATACCATGTTTCTCTCATTGCAGGCAAAACTTAGGTTAACTTCTTTTTTATTTTAGATTTTCTGGCACGTCACACTGTTGACACGTGGTCACTAAAACTCTCAGGTCTTCTTACACAAAATTCTATTTAGTCATGTCCTTCATTTATTACTTTAGTACATTAACTCATCCTTCATAATTTTATTGGAAAAATCTGATAATCATATTATGTTTGTTTTTATTTATGTCATTGATAAAAATGTTGACAAGAATAGAGCCCTGTCGTTCATTACTAGAGCAGTAAAAATTCATCCATTTTACATTGATTCATTCTCTCTTTGCTTTTTGCTGTTTAATCAATTCTTAGGCTAATTATCAGAATTATTATCTAATCTACATCTCTCTATATTGTCCCCAAGGAGACCATGAGAAATTTTGTCGAATACCTTTCTGGAATACAGGTAGCCTGTATCCAAAATATTCTTCCTATCTATCAGTATTAAAAAGAAAAAGAGGTTAGCCTTGCTTGACATTCTTAGCAAACCTATACTGCTCTGTACTGATTAATACTTCTGAAGTATTTCTTAACCATCCATTTAAAAATTCATTTGAGTTTCTCCAGCAATTGACATCTAGCCTACCGGTCTATAGTTTGAAAAATCAATCTTCTTTGATTTTATGAAAAGCAGGGCATTTTTACCTCTCCAGAACTATAAAGACCTATCTTATTTTCCACAAGTACTTAAAGATCACTGGGAATGGTTCAGAAATCATATATTCACAAGTTACTCAACGTGTAATTCATGTGAGGTAGGTAATGCAGACTCAGTGCAGTTAAGTGCTCTTTACAATCTCCTCAATGATCCAGAGTTTTAATTCCCACTTCTTTTTGGTCTTATCCTTCCGTTATCTCTGTCATCTATTATCTTTGATCCATGTACTCCCTGTTGTAAGCATTCCTTGTTTTTCTTCTTGCACCAATTTGTGTAACTTTTTTTTGTTACCCTTGACCTTCTCTGCTAATCTTAATTTCTCATTCTGGCTTTTCATCTGCCAGTTCTCAATTACATATCTTTAATTTCATCTTTTATGCATGTCCTTTTAAAATCAGAATTCATCAGAGAGCTCCCTATGCAGCCACACCAATCATTTACATATCTCCTTTGTTTTTTCCTCAAAACAATTGTGATTAGGTCTAGGGATTTATTTATAAGAGTTTTCTGTTCCTCTTCAACCAATTTTCCATTTAGCGTCTTATTTCATTGGGATTATAACTACCATATTTCTGAACTTCCTTAAATTTTCTCCCTAAAATCTAGTACTTACTGGTACAACTGAGTCAGAAAGAGGCAGAGGAATCAGACCCTGTATAGCATCCATGGCAGCAAACAATATGTTCAAGTAGTGCCCTGATCCTTTCTTTTTCCTGGTTGTCATAGTCCCTGAGGAAAACCTGCCAGGAGCCAGGCTAGGCATCTTGTGTCTGCCCCAAAGGATCTGCTTTCATATGTAGCAACAGAAGACATCTTCCATCTTCAGCTGTCAGCCCCGTCTCCCAACTCGGATGTAGAGAAACTCCACTGCAAAGAGCTTCAAATTCAAGTCTCCCATTTCCTGCTGCACCCATCATTTGAGGATAGAGCAGTGGCACCCTCCACTCAATGATGAACATTCTCACCCATGGTCATACCCTTCACATTCTAGTGACTCTGAATTCCTATAAATCAACATCCAAACCATACTCAACACCTCATACCACTCAGTTCCTTATTTCCATCCCCCTCAATTGTTCCACCCCAAAGTTTCATCCTAACTCTACCCAGTCCTTCCACTGCACCCTCTGGAATTCCTGTTCCATAGTCAACAAACTTCCCTTTGTCTTAAATATATTCCTCTTCCACTCTTTACATTTACTAGCTCTTACTAAAACCTGGTTTCCTCCTGATGGCACAATCTCCCTGGGCACCCTTTCCAATACTGGCTGCACCTTCACTCATTCTCCTCAGCTCACTAGTTGAGATAGGAGAGTTGGAACACTTCTTGTGCCCATTGCTACTTCCAGGTTCTCTTCTTTCCTTCTTCACTCATTGGCTCTCCTCCTTTGAGGTTCATGTTATTCATGTCTACCACCCAAACAAATCTTGACAGCAAGTTGTCTACAGACCTCCAGGTCATTCCCCTTCCTTTTTCAAAAAGTTTGATACCTGGCTTATAATTTTTCTCTCCTCTCCAACTGCTCCTACTAAGGGACTTCAATATACATATTGATTCTCTCTCAGATACCCTAACCATTCAATTCCTCAGTCTATTCTCCTTTCATGAGCTACTCCTCACCACACATCAGCATACACAAAGAAGTTCATAACCTCAATCTCACCATCACCCACAAGTATATCACCTCCATGTTCAAGAATTATGACCATAATATATTGGTTTTTCAAATCTTCCTCTGCCTTCCCTTACATAGCCCTATTTTTCGTCTTCACTGTGACCTCCAATCCCTTGACCTCTCATTTCTCTCCCAGGGCACCTTTCCTTCATTAGACACTCTCTTTTCTTCTCATCATCTTGAATCCCCAGTTGCCTTCTCAAGGAGAGGGAAAAGGAAGGAGGGAAGAAGATAATTTAGAACTTAACATTTGTAAAAAAGGATTTTAAAAAAATGTTTTTATGTATAATTAAAACAACATAAAAATTTTTACTTAAAAAAAAGAAAGTCTTCTATTTCATTAAATATCATTGTTTTCCTCTGAAGGGTTATACTCGGTTTTGCTGGGTAGGTTATTCTTTATTGTAATCCTAGCTCCTTTTGCCTTCTGCAACATCATATTCCAATTCCTTTGCTCCATTCATGTGAAAGCTGCTAAATCTTCTGTTATCCTGACTGTGACTCCACAATATTGGAATTGTTTCTTTTTGTCTACTTAAAGTGTTTTCTCTTTGACCTCTCTGAAATTTGCCTGTAATATTCCTAGGAGGTTTCATTCTGGGATCTCTTTCAGGAGGTACTTGGTAGATTCTTTCAATATCTATTTTACTTTTTGGATCTAAGATATTGGGGCAGTTTTCTTTGATAATTTTTTGAAGTATGATGTCTAGGCTCTTTCTTTGATCATGGCTTTTCAGATAGTCCAATAATTCTTAAATGATCTCTTCTTGATCTGTTTTCTAGGTCAGTTGTTTTTCCAATGAGATATTTCACATTTTTTTTTCATTTTTTTGACTTTACTTTATTGTTTCTTGATGTCTCATGGAGTCATTACTTCCACTTGACTAATTCTCATTTTTAAGAAATTATTTTCTTCAATGTGATTTTTGTGATTATTTTTCCATTTGGCCTATTCTGCTTTTTAATGACTTTTTATTTCTTTTTCTTTTTATTTATTTATTTACTTATTTATTTATTTTTTTAGGCAATTGGGGTTAAATGACTTGCCTAGGGTCACACAGCTAGTAAGTGTCAAGTGTTTGGTCCGAGGCCGGATTTGAACTCAGGTCTTCCTGAGTTCAGGGCCGGTGCTCTATCCACTGCACCACTTAGCTGCCCCACACTTTTTATTTCTTTAGTGAGTTTTTGTGCATCTTTTACCATTAGGCCAATTTTGTTTTTCAAGGTATTATTTTCTTCAGTATCTTTTGTTCCTTTTTAAAAAAACAAAGCTGTTAATTTTATTTTCATAATTTTCACACATCACTCTTACTTCTTTCCCCAATTTTCCCTCTACTACTTTTATCTCTTTCTTTAATGCTTTCAGAATTCTTGTTGGGTTTTGCTCAATTAGTATATTTCTTTGACACTTTGTTTTCATCTTGTTGTCTTCTTCTAAGTTTATGTCTTGGTCTTCCCAGCCAATGAAGTAGCTTTTTATGGTCAAATTCTTTTTTGTTTTTTGGGTTTTTTTGCTCATTTTCCAGCCTATTTCTTCACTTTGAACTTTATGTTAAAATTTGTAATCTGCTTACCTGGGGAGGCATTTTTCCAAGTTCCAGGTTTTTTTGTTCTGCTGTTTTCAGAGGTAGTTTTGGGGGTCTGTGAGTTTGGCATGGATGAAGAACCAACAAAGAACACTGATAAACAGTAATTAGACAGATAGGAATAGAACCAGGAGAGATCAGTGTCATGAAAACCTTGAGCTAAAAGACTATTCAGGAGATGATCATCAGTGTTACATACTGCAATGAGGTAACAAGGGATGAAAATTAAGAAAAAGTTACTAGATTTGGCAAATGAGAGAACACTAATTTCTTTGAAGATAAAATCTTCAGTTGAATAAGATCAGAAGCCTGGTTGCCGAAGATTTAAAAGAGAGTTAGAGGGGAAGAAGTGAAGGCATCTCATGTGCCTCAAGGAGTTTAGTCAAGAATGAGAGAAAATATATCCACTATTAGGGAAGGCAGGCTCAAGTGTGGGTTGGGCTTTATTTATTTATTTATTTTGGAAGGGGAAGACATAGACTTGTTTGTAGGTATCAAGGTAGAAGTTGTTAAACAGGGAGAGATGGAATTTTAGAATGTTGAGATAATTGTGGGGGGATCTTCTAGAAAAGACAGGAGGGGAGGGAATCAAGAGTAAATGCAGCATGGTTGTCATTGACAAAGAAAAAAAATATCTTTTCAGCTGAGACAACAGTGAAGGAAGATGTCAAGATAATATAACATGAGGAGAAAGAGAAGAAGTGGCCCTTGAAAAATGGGTTCTGTTTTCTCAGTAAAATGTGAAGTGAGGTCCTCAGGAGACATAGATGGGTAAATGAGTGCTATGGGAAGGTTGAGGAAGAGATAAGAAGGTTAGAATAGCCATGGAGGAGAGTGGGATAGTAAATTAATTAAGAAGAAACAAAATAATTGCTTTGCTATAGTAAGGGCCCAGACCCAATCAAAATAAGTTCATGATTTCCTCCAGATCTGTTTTATCAGCACATACATAGGAATGTAGGGAACAGATGGTAAGAATGAGCCAGGGTTGGGGTTTGGCATGTCATAATCATCTAAAAGATAAGAAAGAAAGGGCTTTGAGAGGGAAGTGTAGTATTGAATTGGTTCACCAAAGGGTGGTACTAGGAAGTGGAGGCGAGTGTAGCCAGGGCATGGCTGAGGACAGAATTTTGGAATTTTAATACTGTGCCACAGTAAAATGTTGTAGTGGCAGACATTATTAGTAGAATAAAATTATGTTTTCTTTTATTCTATTCATTTGAAAACCATTGAATACCAATGAAGTATTTATGAATTTGTTATTGAAATACCTTATAATGGTTCCTTTCTGGTCTTTTTTTAAAATAAATTTGGATTCTGGAAGTTATAAAATAATTCTGATATTTATGTAATATTTTAAAATTTGCAAAGCATTTTACATATATTAAATCATCTGACTTTTATATGTTATCTTAAAACTTTGTGAGTCAGGACCTGAAAGTATTATTATTCCTGTTTCATAGATAAGGAAATTGAGCTTCAGAGAGGTCAAGGAACTGACTTGCCCAGGGTCACGCATCTGGTAAGAGTCAGTGAAAGGTCTTTCTGGCTTCAAATCCAGGACTCATTTCACTGTCCAGCTGGTTCTCATACATTGATTTTTATTCAAGGGAGCAGAAAATGGCTAAAAGCTTTGCCTCCTTTCACAGAAATGATCATTCATAAAGAGCACTACCGACTGAGGACACTGAAGCTATAATATATCTGCCAAAACAGTCTGTTTTGAGCCCAGTTTTTTTCTCGCTCACTATTTGGATCCTAGCTCTGATTCTCACTTAAGTTCAATAACAGATTAAAGTGATTCACTGCATGTTTTAGCAAATGCTAAGTAATTACCAGGTGGAGACCTTTCTCAGAAAGTAGAATTTGGATCTAAAGAGCACTTAAATAGACAATGCTTTACTTCAGCCAAAGCCCTATTACTGTCCATCTAATTATTATGGTTATTTTGAAACAGATTTCTTTTTCCAATGAACTCTAAAAAGCAGTCTTGTTGGAACAGGGAAACTTATTATCTATCCCATATTTATCCCGTATTGGATTGTACATAAGAATATATTATAAATAAACAGCATGTTCTTACTAAAATGTCATTCCTTAAATTTTTATTTAAAGATATTTGTTAAAATATATAAAAATATATATTTATATAAAATATTAAAAATATTTATTAAGAATAAGAAAGATGGGAATCAAAACAACTCTCAGGTTTCAACCCCTCCTCCCCCGTTATCAAATTGTCAAAGATGACAAAAGATGGCAAGGGAAGATAGGCATAATAAAACATGGTTTTTGAGCTGTGAATTGGTAATAATAATAATAGCTAATATTTATACAACATTTTCCTATGTGCCAGGCACTATGCTAAGTGCTTTATAATTATTATTTCATTTCACGCTATCAACAAACCTGAGAGGTAGGTGCTATTATATCCCCACTCTACAGATGAGGACAGTGAGGCAAACAATGGTTGATTGACTTGCCTGGGGCACACATCTAGTAAGTGTCTGAGGCTGGATTTGAATCAAAACCTTCTTGATTTTAAGATTGGGGCTTTATGCACTGTGCCACCATCACCTATCTAACTATATCCACAACTTCTCCTGCATCTGGCCCCTTCTCACTACTCACAGGATCATGACCCTAGTTCAAGCCCTTAACACCTCTGTCCGGACTAATATAATAATATCCAAATTGACCTCTCTCAAATCTTTCTCCTCTCCAACCCATCCTTTACACAGATGCCAAATTGGCATTCCTAAAGCATGGGTCTGACCATTTTACAACCTGCAAAATCAGCTCCAGTGACTTCTTCTTGTTTACAAGATTAAATATCAGTTCCTCTTTGGGGACATTTAATCCATGAACAATCTAATTCCAGGCTACCTTTCGAGGAACATTATGTATTATTCTCCTATACAATCTAATGTCCAGAATACCAGCCCTTTTGCTGTTCCTTCCATGAACAGTTCATATGCCCTTGCACCTCCTGTCTTCTATGTTAGAAATACTCTCCCTCCCCACCTCTGCCTTTTAGAATCCCTAACTTCTTCCAAAGCTCAGTTCAAGAGCTGACTCCTCTATGAAGTCCTTCCTTATTCACCCAATTATCAGTGCTCCCCCACATAAATCTGTATTTAGTTTTAACACATTTTATATTCATATATGTTATTCCCCTGGTAGAATGTAAAGTTCTTGAGGGAAGAGATTGTTTCATTTTCCTCTCTTGTGCCCAAGCACTCAATCAATGCTTGTTGAATGAATGAATAAAATAAAATTATAAGACTTGGTCCCTCACCTTTCACCCCTTACCCCCTTTCAGTGCTTACTTCATAATTTTGCTCAGGGTTAGCCTGAAGTGATAGGGCATATTATGACTGGGGAAGGGATTGTGCATCATTAGTGGGATATGAATGCACAGAAATATGAGCTTACTGTGATATCCCCACACTGCTAAAAATGAGAAGAGACTTTGAACCACAGAACATCACCACATAGCATGCTGTCTGGCACTTCTATATTAAGGCATTCATCATAAATAAAATTAAAATATGCATTTGGATGGATAACCTACAGAGCTAATCTATCAATTCACCTATCTAGAATATTCACACATAGGGTAGATGGTGAATACAGTGAGTTGGTTCCAGAGTTGAACAAAAAGAGGAGAGACAGCTTCCTTTAAGGAAACTGAAGTCTCCCATGAAAGCAAAGGTCTAGCTTTTTAATACTAACATTCAGCAAATACTGAAAATGGCAGAGCAGTATGGAATACAGTATGGAATACTGAAGAATTTAAAATTGATATTATCCAGAGAGGAATGGAAAAATACATGACCAGTGTGAGGAGGCTGTAGCATACAATTAATGAGGAAATTGAAACAATGGGCATAAATATATCATCAGAAAATTGTATGATAGGAAGAGAAAACCGATTAGTCACAGCATTAGGGTGAGGGATGTCAGCTCTTCAGTGTTTAGAGTGACAAGCCATGGAAGACACTATCATCACTCCTATCAAACTTAGGCACAAACATTACATAAATAAAGGGATGGTATAGGGTTTCTAGCCATTTTAATTATCTGACTACAAAACATGTTCAAATTTATTAAATGATTTCAAAAGGGAAAAAAAAAGTATTTTCTCATCCACTATCAAACTTTATTTTTACCATTGATCTCATTAAATGAACCAGTAGAAAAACAGTCTGATTTAAGAAGTAGAAGATGATATTCTAAAATAAAGAAGAAAGAAGTAACTTACAACCAATGGCCTCAATTTTCTCAGTAAAGTATGAGGCAAGAGTGGTAGGAGGAAGTGTTGAGGGTGATTTGAGGATAGAATATAAGGTTTGGAACAGCCTTTATAGGGAGTTTGAAAGACATTTGATACTGTTTCCTCTTATATTCTATTTCTCTTTCATCCTAAATTTCTTTTTATCATATTCTTCCTAACTGCTGGCACTCACAGAAATCTTGAATCCTTCCATATCCAACCCCTTGTTGTTGTTTAGTCATTTTTCAATTGTGTCCAACTCTTTGTGACCCCATTTGGAGTGTTCTAGGCAAAGATCCTGGAGTGGTTTGCCATTTCCTTCTCTAGGTCATTTTACAGATGAGGAAACTGAAGCAAAGAGGATTAACTGACTTGCCCAGGGTCATATAGCTAGTAAATGTCTGAGGCTGGATTTGAACTCAAGAAAATGAGTCTTCCTGACCCTAGGTGTAGCACTCCATCCATTGTAATGCCTAGCTTCTCCCAACCCCTTGAACACACTGCAATCCCGACTGCCATGTCCAATACTAGGTCCTTCTCCTCTCATCTCTGACAGGAGGAGTAGGAGTACTCCTTGCTCATCACTACCACTTCCAATTATCCCTTTGCTATTATCACTCAGAAAAATTTCCTTTGAGGTTCACATAATATATCATTTTACTACCTTGCCCAGGTTTTGTCTCAGCCATTTTGGTCTCTCCTTTTCAGAAAGTTCAGTACCTGGCTCACAGTTTTCCTCTCTAATCCAACCCTTTCTTACACACACACACACACACACACACACACACATATATATATGAATTTTAATTAGCACATTGGTATTCTCTGGGACACACCTAGCTTCCTATTTCAATGACCTCCTTAGGTCGTATCACCTACATCTTCACTCCACCTCAGTTACAAACAGGAGTAGTCATAGTCCAGATTTCACTGTCACTAGAGAAAGAAGCGGAAGTTACCTGTAGAACAACATGACTGACCTAAGAGGCAGCATAATAGATAGAGTACTATGCCTTCAGTCATGAAGACCTGAGTTTAAATCCAACACTAACTGTGTTAGTCTCTATCTGCCTCAGTTTTCTTAACTGTAAAATGGTGACAATAATAGCACCTACCTCCCAGCCTTGTTGTGGTAATCGAATAAGATAAGATTTGTAAAGTGCTTAGCACGGTACCCAGCACATAGTAGATGGTTCTTAAATGCTTATTTCCTTCCAAGAACCTCATCAGGGGTGGGGAACTTGCATCCTTGAGGCCACGTGTGGCTTTCTAGGTCCATGAGTGCGGCCTTTTGACTTTGTCCAAGTTTTACAGAACAAATCCTTCTATTAAGGGTATTTGTCCTGTGACATTAGGATTTAGTCAATGGGCCACACAAGAGGACCTAGAATGCCACATGGGGCCTCAAGGTCGCAAGTTCCCCACCCCTGACCTAGACTTCTTCCTCTGTTGTTTTGTTCAATCATCTTCAGGATTATACACAATGTGTGGGATTCAGTTGGCAACAAACAACTTTGTATGATGTAATGAAACAAAATTTATCAACAACAACAACAACAACAAAAACATTTAAAAAGATATCTTGGACAGATAATGTTGATGGACAATAAATTAGGCCCAGAATTGAATAGGATAAAAAGAACAGATTAATTGCATTTAAGATCACAGGGTCAGAGTTTTAGAGCTCAGAGGACATAGACTCTATTTGAGAGGCTGTACAGCACTTTTAATGATTCTAAGCTTCTCCCTTACAAACAAAATAACATCTTTTTAACACTGACATTTTCCATGCCATACTATTTGGCTGAAAATCAAGAAACACTGCTGTCTCCAAAGAATCAAAATTTCCAATGACCCAAAGGGCAATGGGAAGATGCATGGTGGGTGTAAGTGAGCTGTAGCATATTATCAGTGATGACTTGCATGCAAAAAGTGGAATAAAATACGTCAGGGAGCAAATGTGAGAGTGGGGGAAATGTAAGAGTAAGAGCAAATGTAATGAATAGGTGGGTCATTCACATAGAGGGAATCATCTTCACTGCATAACTGAGCCACCTAATTTTTTGGCCCAAGAAAAATACTAAGTGATCTATAGCAAGACTGTGCACAGGCTATATATATATGTGTGTGTGTGTGTGTGTGTGTGTGTGTGTGTATGTGTTTGTATATATATGTATATATAGATGTATGTATATATATGTGTGTATGTATGTGTGTGTATATATATACATATATATATATATATATATGAATATATACAGGAATCATATGGGATGAGAATGTGTGGATGAATTGTAATATCAGTGGAGAAGAACTCACATTTATATAGCTCTTTATTGGCAGATAGTATGTAAATCTTCATACTTAGCCTTCACCTATCTCCTGAGCTCCATTCTTACAACACCAATTGCTTACTGAACATAGCCACCTGGATATCTCACAGGCATCTCAAGCTAAAGATGCCCCAAACAGAAATTATTATCTTTCTTCTTAAGCACTCTCCTTCACTATTTTTTATCTAGAGTACCATGAACCTTCTAGTCACCCAAGTTCACCAGCATCTCCTCCCAGAACCTCTCTTTCTCCATCTGATCAGTTGCCACATTTTTCTGATTCTGCTTCTATAAAATCTCT
Organism: Vombatus ursinus; assembly: GCF_900497805.2. NCBI lineage: Eukaryota > Metazoa > Chordata > Mammalia > Diprotodontia > Vombatidae > Vombatus > Vombatus ursinus. The sequence continues at coordinate 18,873,571 of NW_020954550.1, forward strand.
ACCTTTCTCACACAACCACCAACACCACCACCCTCTGGTCCTCAGCCTAGGCCCTTACAAACTGTCACCTAGACTATTCTAATAGTCTCCTAATTGATCAAAGTAGACATATGTGTATGCCTGTTTGTAAGTGTGCACGTATGTAAAATAGGTATACATTTATTTAAAATGTTTTACATTTTTTACTACTTACATGAATAAGCATTCATGCTTGTAGTACAATGAAGATTATATAACAATTAACAGAGAATAACTAAATCAAACTTTTCATTTTGTAGTTTATTTATTAAGAGATTGATTGGGGGAGTTAGCAGCTAGGTAGCACAGTGAATAGAGTACTGGCCCTTAAGTCAGGAGGAACTGAGTTCAAATCCAACCTCAGACACTTACTAGGACTGTGACCCTGGGCAAGTCACCTAACCCCAATTACCTTAAAAAAAAATAGATTGATGGGGAGAAAGGAACATTCTCTCAGTTCAAATGGGACAGCGTAAGTGGGACACATGTTAAGTTACTTTGGATTCACTATTCTAGAGCCAGAAATAAAATCTTCCCTTCAGGGTTCCAGGAGGACCCTAGGGCATATGGAGTTTCTCTTCTCTACTATCACTTGCTGGAGGACCAACTGGCTATCTCCTCCCACCCCCACCTCCTACTGTTAGGTGCCAATAACTAGTGCCTCAGTTCCATTTATCTACTTTATATTGACCGGCTCTTAGAAATGGATATTTATGTTAAAGATATAAGACAGAAAGTTCAGACATTACTGCTCAGTACCTTGGGGCACACTTTCTCCAATAGCACTTCAGTCTCTGGGGAGATTGGACTCAAACTTAGTCAGATTGTAGGACACAACATTGGTCCCACTAAGTTCACCTTTAAAGGTGTCATTGCTGTCAGATGAGTGTTTATCTCGGCTACTGCTGGGCTAGGTTGGGTCCTGAGGATCAATCTCAGCTTCTTGGGAATTGATATTTCTGCAAGGGATACAAAACTGGGAGTCTGAATTGCTAGGATATTGGGGCACCCTCTTTGGGGAAGACACCTGTTGAGGTGGCATGAAGAATACTTGCAGGTAGGTGGGATATAATGAGATAGATGCCCTAAAAGTCCTTAAACGAAGTTTCTGAGAGGGACGCTCTAATTTCTACCCTCCATCCTATCTAATTAGAGGAATGGAGGGACCCAAGTGAAGGGTCAAATCAGGTAGCTAGAAAACAAAGAAATCTAGCCAAGTCTGACTCAGGTCGTTTTGAAGACACCCACACTTCAGGCTATGCAGCCAATCAGGAAAACAAAATAAAACAAACAAAAAAACACCGCATGACGACAACCAAGAGCATTCATGTAGCCAGCAGACCAAACCAGTTAAAGAATATCTAAGTATGCACCACAGTCTCTCCAAGACACCTCCATTCTACATCATCATGACTTAAAAATATTATTTATTTATTTAGAAAAACATTCATTTTTAAAAAATTTTGAGTTTTGAATTCTCTTCCTCCCTTTTGTCTCTTCCCCATCCATAAAGGCAAGAAATGTAATATTGTATATGTGAAATCATGAAAAATAAGTAGCTATGTTACCAAAAAAAAACAAGAAAAAGTTTAAGAAATAATGCTTCAATCTGCACTCAGACTTCATCAGTCTCTCTCTGGAGGTGGATAGTATTTTTTATCACAAGTCCTTCAGAATTGTCTTGGATCATTGTATTAATAGGATAGCCAAGTCATTCATAGTAGATCATCATACAATATTGCTATTACTTTGTACAATGTTCTGGTTCTGTTCACTTCACTTTGTATCAGTTCATATGAGTCTTCCCAGATTTTTCTGAAATCATTCTGCTCATCATTTCTTGTAGCAATAGTATACACACAGAATATCATGCAATAGAATATAATAATATTCCATCACAATAATATACCACAACTTGTTCAGCTATTCTCCAAATGATGGGCATCCCCTTACCTTTTTATTTGATCTCTTTGGGATACAAACCTAGTAGTGGTATTGTTAGGTCAATGGGTATACACAGTTTTATATGCCTTTTGGGCATAGTTCCAAATTGTTCTCCTGTATGATTGGATCAATTCACAACTCCACCAACAATGCATTAGTGTCCTGATTTTCCCATGCCCCCTCCAACATTTATCATTATTCTTTTCTGCCATATTAACCATTTTGGTAGGTATAAGGTGGTACCTCAGAGTTGTTTTAATTTGTTTCTCTAATGAACAGTGATTTAGAGCTTTTTTTCACATGACTATAAATAGCTTTGATTTTTTTCTTCTGAAAACTGCCTGTACATATCCTTTGACCATTTATCAATTGAGGAATGATTTCTATTCTTATAAATTTGATTAAGTTCTTTATATATTTGAGAAATGAGGACTCTGTCAATTTGCTGTAAATTTCCCCCCACCTCATTTCATGCTTTACTTCTAATCTTGCTTGAATTAGTTTTGTTTGCACAAAAGTTTTTTAATTTCATGCAATCAAAATTACACATTTTACTTCTTGTGATCCTCTCTATCTCTTGTTTGGTCATAAATTCTTCCTTTATCCATAGATTTGACAGGTAGAATTTTCCATGCTCCTCTAATTTGCTTATGATATCACTCTTTATGTCTAAATCTTGTACTCATTTTGACCTTATCTTGATACATCATGTGAGATATTGGGCTACATCTAGTTTCTGCCAAACTTTTCCAGTTTTCCCAGCAATTTTTGTCAAATAGTGAGTTTTTGTCCTAAAAGTTTGGATCTTTGAATTTATCAAATGCTAGATTACTATAGTCATTTACTACTATGTATTGTGTACCTAATCTATTTCACTGATCCACCACTGTGCTTCTTAGACAGCACCATATTGTTTTCATGGTTACCTTTCTGTAATATAGTTTGAAATCTGGTACTGGTAGTATACCTTCTTTTATATTTTTTTTTCACTGATTCCCTTGATATTCTTGATCTCTTGCTCTTTCAGATGAATTTTATTATTCTTGCTAACTCTACAAAATATTTTTGGTAGTTCGGTATGGCCCTAAATAAGTAAATTAATTTAGGTATAATTGTCATATTTATTATATTGGCTCAGCCTATCCATGAGCAATTAATATTTTTCCAGTTATTTAGATCTGTCTTTATTCATGTGAAAAGTGTTTTGTAATTGTGTTCATGTAGTTCCTGGGTTTGTCTTGGTAGGTAGATTCTCAAGTAATTTATATCGTCTGCGGTTATTTTCAATGGGATTTCTTTATCTCTTCTTGCTTGACTTTGTAGGTATTAAATAGAAATCCTGATGAATTATGTGGGTCTGTATTATATCATCATGACTTTCTTAGAAGCAGGCTCTCTAGCTTCTTCCATGTGGGGAAGCTGGATCAGGAGAACACACTGATGCACATTGTGCTTGGGTCACTGTCCCATTATATTAGTCATGTTGAATGTGACCATTAAATGAATGAATTTTCAGAGATGTGTGTAATAGTTCTGTTCAAGGATAAAATGCAAATGTACATGCTTTAGTGTTTATGGGGAGGCATACATCAATGTCCTATACTTGAACTCCACCATGCGTAAAGGTGACCCCAGGTTCTTGAAGGTTTTGCCATTCGAGCCTAAGGTCTGTCAAGTTCTAGCAAGCTAAAATGAACAGCTTAGCCAATAAGAGAGAGGCTTTCTATGTTAACCACTAAGAAATCAATTATTTGGTGATGGGAACCTATAAAATTAAGGAAAACTACAATAGCTCACATTTCCATAGTGCTTTATGTTTGAAAGTCGCTTTATGTGAATTATCTCATTTGATTATCACAACAACTCTGCAAAATAGGTGCTATTATTATTCCCATTTTACATATGAGGAAATGGAGGTTGGGAGGATTGTGTCTGTGTGCCCATGAACACAGTGTGAGGATAAGATTTGAACCCAGATCTTCTTGATCCCAACAATTATCTACCATGTCATACTGCCTGTCAATCCAAAATAGTTTTTAGTCGTGTGCAATTATTTCATTTCCACAGTGATGGTGGCAGAGCAGCAGGAAAGGGGGCCAATAATTATGTATTTTTGTACTGTCTATAACGATTAATTACTAATATTCTAAATGTTAGGTCACTGACCAGTGACCAAGGGCTGATATACTACTAAGGATTTGAACCACATCAATGTTGATGTTCTACCAAAAAAAAAAAAAAAGGGAGAGACAGAAAACTTAAGTAAGGAAATCACTGATTAATGACTAGATACTTCACTTCTTCTTGGTGACCCAAATAAAGCAGCTGGTTTCAGTATTCATGCAAAGAAAATAAATGCTATTTCATGAGACACTTGGTCATCTAACCTTACTGTATACATGATAAGAATAAGCAAGGGAATCATTGTTAAGATAATAGCAGCATATGTCCCAGCATCTACTACAAAGAGTGAAGTAGGGAAATTCTATACAGATCTTCTCGGGATTGGACAAAAATCATTCAGTAGCTTAACTATAAGCATGACTTCAATGAGAAAGAGGACTTAGAGGAGGAGTGAAAAAATGTGTCAGAAAATATCGTTTAGGAATGAAAAATGAATGAGTGAATGAAAGAATGAAAATTTGGTAGGTACTTACCATGTGTCAAGTATTATGCTAGGTATCAAGAATATAAATAGAATAGTGAGATGGTCCTTGCTGTTAAAGAATACACATTGCAATAAGGAGAGAAAATACTTGACTGAAGGGAAGCTAGAAAAGCAAAAGGTCCAGGGGTTCTTAAGGTACAGTAATGGGATGGATTTCCTAGAAATCATTAATTCAAATCTTCAGATACTTCACTAGCTGAGTGACAACTCATTTAGTAGCTATGTGACATGGGCAAGTCACAACTTCTGTTTGCCTCAGTTTCCTCACTGTAAAAATGGGGATAATAATGACCACCTAAAATTGTTGTGAGGATCAAATGAGATATTTGTAAAGTGCTTAACAGTTCCTTGCATATAATAAGTATTTAATGCTTCTACCTTGTTTTCTTTCTTCCTTCCTTTCTTCCTTTTTTGATTCCTTCCTTCTTTCTTTCCTTCCTGGATCTGTGTTACCCCTTTGCCACGTTTGTTCTCTACGACTGAGCTCACTTTTCCCTGGACTCTGCATGCTCTTGTGGAAGAATGTGTCTTGGCAGCACTGGACTATTGCAATAGCCTGTTAGTTGGTCTCCCTGACTCTTTTCTCTCCATTCAAATCCATCCTCCATTCAGCCGTCAAATTGATCTTCCTAAAGCACTGGTGTGACCATATCATACTTCTACTCAGTAAAAGCCAGTGGCTCCCTATCACCTCTAGAATCAAATATAAAATTTTCTTGTTTGGCTTTAAAAACCCTTCATAACTTGACTCATTCCTATCTTTCCACCTTCCTTGGTCTCCTTAACAGTCCTCACATGGATCTCCTGACTCCATGTATTTTCACTGGCTGTCCCCATGCCCAAAACACTCTTCTTCCTCATCTTCACAATCTGGCTTCCTTCAAGTCTCAGTTAAAGCCCCAACTTCTGCAAAAAGGCTTTCCATGTCTTCCTTAGTTGTAATGCCTTCCTTCTAAGACTACCACCAATTTGTCCTATATCTTGTCAGAACTGGCTTAGTGTTTGGGAAGCTCCAAAAGGAAAGTGTGGGAGAGAAGAGGTACTAGACTGACTCCCAAACTGAAGGTCTACAGAGCTTTTGTGATGACCTCATTGTCGTATGCCCGTAAAACCTGGACAGTCTACCAGCACCATGCCAGGAAATGGAATCGTTTCCATCTGCATTGTCTTAGGAAGATTCTAAAGATTGCCTGGCAGGTTAAGATACCAGACACTGAGGTCCTTTCTCAAGCTAAACTGCCAAGTGTTTAAACTCTACTGCAAAGAGGCAACTCTGATGGGCTGGCCACATTCTTTGAATGCCAAACTTATGCTTGCCAAAAAGACTATTTTATGGAGAACTCACACAGGGCAAGTGTTCACATGGTGGTTAGAAGAAGAGATACAAAGATACTCTCAAGGTCTCTCTTAAGAACTTTGGAATTGACTGTGTGACATGGGAGACACTGGCACAGGACCGCTCAGCATGGCGTGCCCTCATCAGAGAAGATGCTGTGCTCTGTGAGCAAAGCAGGAGTGAAACAGCTCAAGGGAAAGGCAGGATGTGCAGTTTTAGAGAATTTACCCCAAATGTTCACGTGGACTATTTGTGCCTGACCTGTGGTTGAGCATTCCAAGCTCGTATTGGTCTGATCAGCCACAGTCAGACACACTGAAACTTGAGTCTAGCACAGTGATGTCATTTTGGTCCTCTTTGAGAACAAAGGACAACCACCACCAACGTGTCCTGTATATACGTTGTTGATACGCAGTTGTTTTCAGGTGGTCTTCTCCATTAGATTGTGAGCTCCTTGAAAAAAGAAATTGTTTTTGCCTTCTTTGTATTTCCAGCACTTAGCACAGTGCCTGGTACACAGTAGGCACTTATTAAATATCTATTGCCTACCTGCTCTGTGGTATGTTCTGCGGATCCCCATTGCTCCCTTATATTGTTCTCTAGTATTGCAAGACCACTGTCTTTGACACAATCTTCCCCAGCAAACTGAGGAAAAATCTCTGAAGGTATTCTGTGAGATAATGTGGCTGGATTCAGGAGCAGACAGAGCTGGCTTTGAATCCTACTTCAAAGCCCTTAATATCTCAGCCTCAGTTTCCACATCTGTTAAAATGGAGATAATAGCTGTAGCACCTACCTCACTGGGTTGATGCTATGAGGCTCAAATGAGAATATGGTGTATGTCAAAAGTCTTAGTGCAGTTTAAAACTTTAAGAGCACAAAGTGTTCTATACATGTCAGGTATTATCTTTGCAACTTGCAAGAGAATTCCCACATACCAGACAAGGAGGACAAAAGCACTAAGAATTTTCTTTGTAATATCCCATGCCATTCATTTAACAAGTTTACAGTGTGAATGACTCAAAGCAAAATTATCCCTACTATTGAAAATGTGATTCAGAATTGGATTCACGGAGTTTAGTTTCTGCATTAACTAATTGAATCGGTCAATCAACAGATACTCACTAAGTGACTGCTTTAAAGGCCAACTTTATGCAAGGCATTCTAAAGGAAAACTTTTTTTAAAAAATTTTTAAAACATCCATTTTTAACTTGCACAATATGTCTTACTATACTGAATTTGTCAATTTCAACCTATCTGTCCTGGTCTTGAGGGACTTTTTTGCTCAATAATCTATGAAATTGCATGTTTTCCATGGAATAGAAGTTGTCATTTTTTTTTTTAGTAGGAGATAGGGAAAACACTGGATTACACTAGGCTGAAAATCCTTTTTAGTTCAGAAGACAAGGAAAGTGACCTTCTCTTGATTAGTGTACAACTTAATTGATAGAGACTGGACTGGAATTTTAAAATTTCCATAACCTCTCCCTTTCTTTTTTTGCTAGATGAATGCTACTTCATTATGCAGGGATTAGCTGGGCCTGTTACATTATATTTATTTCACTGCTATTCTTGTGGACCTTGGGCAATGTAAATAGTTCTTAGAATGTATTTGGAAGAGGTTCATCTATAACTCTTCCCTCCAGTGATCCTCAAATAATTTGACAGGGTCTTCCCCACCCATGTCCTTGCTCTCAGCGATAACTGACTTTTCAGCAGCAATTCCCTTGTTCCTTCTTTTTCCTTTATTCTTCTTAATCTCATATGTCATTATAAACCAGAAGCTGAAAGGCAGAAAATTGTTATATTTGAAGGGGAAATGCATTGCTATAGTTTTTCCTGTTTTAAAAATTTAAGAATTTTCAACCTTAATTGCCTTTTTTTGGGGTCTTTATTTAGAAGAGCTATGATTTCTTTTCAGTGATAAGATTTTTTTTTTGTCAGTGTAGAGAGAGGTGACTGTGACTTCCTCTGGTTGCTGCTTTTTTCTACCGTGATTTCATTTCTCAATGACACACAGGATTTGTGTTCAAAATTGTTAGGCCCACGCACACATTCTATTTCTATTACCAGCATACCAGAATCTGTGGTGTGTGTATTGTGTGTGTGTGTGTGTGAGTTACAGAGACAGACAGACAGAGGGAGACAGAAACAGAAACAGGGAGATTTCCGAGCCTTGTTTCTCATATTATATACCTTTAGAGAGTAAAATAAAAGGTAACTCCAAATACAAGATTGGGTCTAGGTGATACTTTGAAGTGGTTGAAGACATGGGATCCCCTTATCTCCCCATTTCTTCCTTTCACTGATTCATAGGACAAGGCAATCTCTATGTTTAGACTGCCCTAAGTCCTTTTTGGAAAAAGCGATCTTAAAAGCTTATTCACTCTAAGTTGTCGGTGATGCCTCTAAGGGATATTTGCTTCTTAAAAGAAAGCAGAGGGAAAAGGTAACAATATTTATGCAAATGAATTAATTTCTCACAGTGAAATTCCAATTATTGAGCAATTTCTTGATATCTATGTGAGGGAGTAAGAGGATAGAGGGGAAAATGGATGCAGTATGTATAGACCATTATTTACAAGAGTGACAGTAAAGCAAAGAGAAATTTAGGGCAATAGTTTAAGAGAACAACAGGATTGAGTGAAGGGCTTAGTTAATAGGGAGTTGGCCTCAAAATCAAGAAGATTTGTGTTGAAGTCCTTTCTCAGACACAAAATGGAAATATGACACAGGACAAGTGACAATCTCTCAATGCTCTAAGTGATTCTTTATGACTATAAATTGTAGAGGATCTCTGGCTTACATTTTCTCTATTCCATTTTTAAAACCTCTCTAAAGAAGTATATAAATTCAATCTGTTACTTTTAAAAAACTGTTCTGCTTGTCTCTGCTTCCTTCTCAACTTCCTTCTGTATTCCTCTGTGCCCTATTAAAAATATTCCCTTGAAAGACTTACATGAACTGATGCTGAGTGAAGGAGCAGAACCAGGAGTACATTGTACACAGTAACAGCCACATTTCAACGATCATCTGTGAATGACTTAGCTATTCTTTGCAATATAATGATCCAAGACAATTCCAAAAGACTTATGATGAAAAATGCTATCCACCTCCAGAGAAAGAACTGGTGGATCTGAAAGTAGATTGAAACATACTATTTTTCACTTTATTTTTTTCCTGTTTTTTTTTTTTTTGGTTTGTGTCTTCTTTCACAGCATGACTGATATAGAAATATGTTTTGCATGATTGCACACATATAACCTATATCAAATTGCTCACCATCTCAGGGAAAGGGAAGGCAAAGGGAAGAAGGGAGAGATCTAGGGACTCAAAATTTTAAGAAATGAATGTTAAAAATTGTTTTTACATGTAATTGGGAAAATATTATTTAAAATATATTTCCTTAATTCTTCTCTTTTTACTTTACTTTTTTTTGGGGCATCACTATCACCCTTTCCCCTCCCCCTTATTAAAAAAAACAGAATAAAGAAAATTTTTGTAACAAATAAACACAGTCAAGCAAAAAAAAAAAAAAAGTCACATAGTTGCCACGTCAAAAAACACAAGTCTCCCTTAACACGTTGAGCCCAGTCCGTCTCCGTCAGGAGACAGAAAATACTATTCATCCTAAGAACTCTGAAGATGTGGCTGGTTATTGTTTTGATCTGAGTTCTTAAGTCTATCAAAGTTGTTTTTCAGCACAATGTTGTTGTCATTGTATCAATTTTTCTACCAGCTCTCACTTAACTCTGCATTAGTCCTTCCCAGTATTCTTTGGGACTACTCTTAGTATTTCCAACTCTTTCATAACTTCTCACATGACTATAATATTCTATAACATTCATATACTACAGTTTGATCTGCCATTCCATAACTGGTGAGCACCTCCTAAGTTTCCAGTTCTGTTCTGTTTTGTTTTGTTTTGTTTTTTCCTCTTTTAAACTCCCCTTCAGGATCAGGAATTTTGTTTTGCTTAAGTTATTGCTTCACTGCTATTATCCTTCCTCTTAATAGATCTTCCCACAACCCAGGCACCAAATGTTTCCTTGTTGAATTTAATGTATTTCCACACCATACTCTTTGTGTGTATTTACGTGTGTGTGTATGTGTGTGTGTGTGTACTCAATTGTCCCTTGTGTTCATATAAAAGTGAGGATCATCTGATGCCTGCTCCCTGTGCTCTTTCCTCCAAATGTCTGTATTCATGTGCCCAAATTTTAAGAAACAGTAAGTTCTGCTCCCTTCTTTCCCTTTTCTAAATTGGTGCATTCTATTTACCCTCTCTTCTCATTTTCCTTTTAAAATCTTCAAAATAGAATTAATATAACTCCAAATTAATTAATCCTTAATTAACCCTTTCGATACCCTTTGAAGTTGTAAGACTCTAAATGAACATTTATTCCTTCTCCCTGTATTAGCCCCTTCCAATGGCTCAAATAAATTTCTTTTAAAGTTTTTGCTTGACTCCTATATTTACATCTCAAAATTCCTATTCATCTCTGTTTTTGTTTTTGTTTTTTTTTTGTTTGTTTTGTTTTTTTTTTCATCAGAAATGTTTTAAAGCCCTTTATTCCATCAAAAATTCATTTCCCCCCATAGGGATTGGTTTTTGTGGTTGGAATTCTCTATAGAGGTCTGTATCTTCTGGTCTTTATCTTTACTCGTCTTTCCAAACTTAGTTCCTGAATTGAGGCTTTGTACTAGGCTTTGCCTTTTGCTATCCTTTTGGGTGGGATGATTGGCCTTGCTTAGTTTCCATCTTAGTCACTTGGGTTCTTGTGTAAATCTCTATCTCCTGGGTTAGGATTCCTTAGATCTTATATGTTCAGAGCACTGGATCTTCAGGATCCTCTGACATTTCATAATACAGTGCTGAGGACCTTAGAACCCCTGAATATGTCAATATCCTGCTCTGAATGATGCTGCAACCCCACTGGTCACTGCCATTCCCTATCATTGACAAGCTTCCTGTTGAGGGTTTCTGACCATCTGGAGATTTCTCAGGGGAGACCTTTACTCTTGCTGCCTCTGGATAGAGAGATGTGTGGCCTACATGGATCTCTGGCCATTCTCTGCCACTGCTAGAGGCATTTTCCTGTGCTGTAGGCTAACTCTGGTTTTGATAGCATACCCCTTTGTATGTTGACTATGGACTTTGGCTGACTTTCTGTGCAGTTCTGGGTTCAAAGTACTCCCTTATTATAATTTCTCATTGGGTTTCTTGATCATTATTTAGTATGGTGCAATTTTGTTTTTGTTTTTGTTTTTGTTTTTGTTTTTGTTTTTCAGGTTTTAGTTGAAGTAGATGAATGGGAACTCATCTGCCCAACTCTCTTCTGGCAGCCATCTTGACCAGAAGTCTTACTGCCTTTGACATTTAATTAGCTGAGTGACTTCTTAATCACTTATCCTCTTAGAATTTTGAATTCTCATATGTCAAAGGAAGATGATAATATTTGTAGTACCTACCTCTTAGGGTTGTTGTAGGATTCAAATGAGACAACATACATAAAGTGCTTTGCAAACCTAACAGCCTAATATACCTGACAGCTTTTGTTTTTATCATAGTTCATAGGCCAGGGCTTACTAAGTCATTATTGCTGGGTAAATAGCAGTCACAATGGAACTGTTTAATTAATCTACTATTACTACTACTACTTAATACATCTACTATACTGTGCCTGAGATGGGTCCTCAGATCCAATTCCTTTAAGCTCTTTCTGGAGAAATAGATAAGCTTAACCTTTGTCATAAACATTCACATGAACACCTGTATTTGGTGCCAGATCTTTTTATCAAGAAATGGAAGTCATCAGTGAGTGCAGATAGACTGTTTGACTTAAAAACTTATCCTAGATATCATCTGTTGTAGCTTCCCTGCCCCATGAGGCAAACCCAATATGGATCGTTAGTACACATCAGACCAGGTCAGATACAACTAATATTGGTTTTCTCTTAATCCAGAGTTCTTTCCTGTCCTGAGCTTTGGAAAGGATGACTGGAAGTCAGAAGCCCTCCTTAAAGGAAACCTGAGAACTATATAGCCTATGCTACTATATAGATTATGTCATAATCCAGTGGATAAACATCATTGAACGACCCTTCCTTCTCTAGTCCTGATAGAAAAAAATAGATAGTCAACCTCTCCAGACAATTTCCATTACTCTTAATCATCCTAGGTACTTCCGTTTCCTCAACAGTAAAATGAGGCAATTATACTAGATCTGTAGTCTCTACAGTGGGGTCTAGAGACCACTAAGGGAAGCAAGGGTATAATCAGCCAATCTAGGGATGGGAAGATGGATTATATTCCCCCTCTCATCATGCAAGTGGCTTGTGTACAACAAAAACAAGCTACCCTTATCCCCACTAGTCTCAGCCTTCCTCTGGGCAAGCTCTCTATTTCTTGCCTTTTGAAACAGGTATTGGCCTTTCAGAGCAATTATAATTTGACCACTCCTTAGGTGCCACTGGGAAAATCCCATCCCCTCACCCTAGCAAATCCCTTCCTGGTCCTCTCTCCCCAGTCTCTTACTGACTATGGCAGATGCCCCTTGGAAGGCAGACTCTGCACTCTGTGAAAGTGAATAGTGAATAAGTCTCCTTCTTCCTTTCCCATTTTGGGTGAGAGGGAATCAGCATGGCAAGATGAGCAAGCAGGCCTGGATAGGCTTCTTTTCCTCAGATCTCATTACTTTATCTTTCCCTTCCCTTCTTCTTCCTAACTTCTTTATTTCTCTCAGGTCCACTGTTGCCTTCCCATTACTCAGTTTCACAGCCTCAGTGCTAGCTTTGACTTCTCACTCTCACTCAGTCACCATTTCTAATCCATTGCCAAATGTTGTTGTTCCTACTTCCACAATGTCTGTGGAATCTGTTCCCTTCTTTCCACTCACAGAACCACCACCTTAGTTCAGACTCTCAACAACTCTTGCCTGGGCTTTTATAATAGCATTCTAACTGACCTCCCTGCCTTGAGATTCTCATCACCTGAATCCTTCTTCCACACAGCTACTAAAGTGATTTTCCAACACACAAGTCTCCATGTCATTTCTCTACTCAAAAACAAATAAACAAGCTCATGATTCCCTATTTTCCTTAGAATTAAATAACATTTCCTATTTAGCTCATCCTTTTTATTTCCTATTTTTGTGAATGTTATATTATATGTTAATAATAATGTAATTATATGTATATGATTTATAAGTGATTAAATATACACATATTGGTGGTGCATGCTTAAAATTTCTTACTGACAGGTATACAGTCAAAAATGTTTAGAGATCATTGGGCTAGATTACTCTAAGGCCCATTTCCAGCTCTATTTTAATATCCCAAGGAAGTTTTCCATACTGTGGACATAGCTTTCATATCACTCCCTCCACTTCAAATCATCTACTTGCTTTCCCAGTAAACAATACTTCCCCACTGCAGAAATTATTATTGGAAGACTTGAAAGTGTGCTCTGGATGTTTGGCATCCATTTCAGAAGAACAATGGGAAAGGACATAATATCTTTGTTATCATAGAGTTCCCTGATAAATGATTCCATTATCTTTGTAAGAATGTTGCCTTATTCTAATGGAATGTATGCACTAACACTATGATGGCCAGGAGTCCAGCAAGACTGATATGGTAGTGGCCAACGTGATCTAGTCTGTTCTAATGTTTTTGTACAGGAGATGCAAAGAGAGAAGGTGATTTACTCAAGGCAGTGGATAGAGTTCTGGGCCTGGGGTCAGAAAGACTCATTTTTCAAAGTTCAAATCCAACCTCAGACACTTACTAGCTCTGTGACCCTGGGCAAGTCACTTAATTGGTTTGCCTCATTTCCTTCATAAAATGAGCTAGAGAAGGAAATGGCAAACCACTCTAGTATCTTTGCCAAGAAAACCCCAAAGAGGGTAATGAAGAGTTGGACACAACTGAAACGACTGAACAACAACAGACAGGGATATGCTGAAACCAACTTGAACCAACTCCTGACAGCCAATTGTTAAATTGTCAATGTGAACATCAGGGCTTGCTTTATTGTTTTGTTTTGTTTTTTGTTTGTTTTTTTCTATTGTTTGTTTGTTTTTATTGTATTGTTTTGTTTTTTGATCATATAGACTTAAGAAACTGATGGGAAAATGTTGAAGATTATTAATAATGCAGCTTAATCTTAAAATATTGTTGTGTGTACATTTTTGGAGAGCTGGTTGTTAAACATTTACCTGCACTCCCCTGATTATAGGTTACTACTACAGCATGCTGCTGTTCTCAGATCTTCTACCTGAAATATTTCATTTACCAGTGGATTAATGAAAAGAAGGGAAGAGAGAAACACATTCTCCTGAAAATGCAAGGATAGAAGAGTTAGACAAACTGTCTCCCAAAGATTTTGTGTGGAGATGGGGATGGGGAATGGAAATGAATATCACACAGATTTAGCTACCCATCTAGTCCTCCACTGTACCTCTCTTATCATCTGTGCTGCTGCTGATCTATATCTGCCTACCTAGAACAGCACATCCAGAATGGAACACTAGAAGAATTCCCTTAGGTCCTTCTGGAAATAATCCATACAGCTTTGGAACTCCCACTCTGAATCAAATTGTCCTGATTGGTGAGCGAGAGAGCACAAACTCAACCAACCTACCATATCAAGCTGACCCGAGGCTACCAGATGATATCACATTTAATCCTGTTCAGAAGTCCATTCTAGCTAATGGCTAATGAGCCATCTGCGTGTTTGCACCATCTTTGCTTTCCACCTCAGCTCTAGGGTCAGTAACCAAATAAATACAACTATTGTTCCTGGAAATAGCAGGTCAGTAGACTGCCTTATCGATCAATTCACCAGCCCAGTGATTCTCCAGGGCAAGACAAAAATGCTTCTTTGGTCACCATTCTGACATACATGTTACCTCTCACTATTAGAATGCAAATTCCTTGAGTATAGAGATTTTCACAGTCAAATTTCATTGATACTTTGAGAGGATGGTAGGACCAAATGTGGTTTCTTTAAGGATGTGGACAACCTAGGCATGTTTGTAGATAGTAAGGAATTAAGCTAGTAGATGGAGAGACATGGGAGACTAGACAAAGAGAGGGAATAAATGTGTGGTCAAACTGCTAAAGAAGACAAGATTGGCTAAGATAAGGGGTACAAGTTGAGAGGTCATACCTAGAAAGGAGAGGAGACACTTATTCAATAGAGATTGGAATAAAGGAGGAAAGTGGAAAGTGATGTCAATGGGGTTTTGAAGTGTAGAGTAGGGGAGAAAATGGAACTCAGTGAATGGCAATTGAATGATCTTGAATCATTAAAATGTAAGTGAGGGAATCTGGATCAGGGAGAGTTTGAATTGGACTTCAGATGTATAAGAATTTGATATACTTACAGGGTACTCCAGGTGTGGGGGAATGTTTGGGAGAAAAATAAAGGCTATTGGGCATAAGAATGATCATTTCAGTTTATCTGGACCAGAGGTGGGGAACCTGTGATCTCAAGGCCATATGTGGCCCTCAAGGTCCTCAAGTGAGGCCCTTTGACTAAATCCAAACTTCACAGAACAAATCCCCTTAATAAAAGGATTTGTTCTGTAAAACTTACACTCAGTCAAAAGGCCACACCCAAGGACCTAGAAGGCCATATGTGGCCTTGAGGCTGCAAGTTCCCCACCCCTGATCTGGACCAAAGAACAGGACAAGCAAAGTGACCCAAGACAGTGAAGGACATTGAATACTGGCATATTGGTTCTCCTTAATCTTAGTATCTTCCCTCTGAGACTACCCTCAATTTATATTTATGTCAATTTATATATACACATGTTTATTTATATGTATATACACATAAATGTGTATACACATAGGTATACATACACATGTGTGTATATGTATATGTGTATATGAACATACACATATCTTCTTGGTACATAGCTGTTTGCATGTCGTCTTCCCATTAGACTGAAAGTTTCTTGAGAGCAGAGACTGTCTTTGGCTTTTCTTTGTATCCTTAGTCCTTAGCACAGTGCCTGGCACATAGTAGGTATTTAATAGTTACTAGTTGACTGACTGATACATATTAGAATGTCTGAAATATGTCACTGGCATCACACGTCCCTTTATAAGACTCAAAACCCAAGCTGTTCCTTGTGGCCATAAATTAAGCTAAACTAGAATCCCTGCCACTGGCTACCATATCCTGGTCATTCTTGCTTCCATGCCTTTGTTGCCATCAATTATTCCCTTTACTTAGCATGCCCCCTCCTGAAATCCCTACAAGCTTAGCATCCTCATAGTTCAACTCAAATGTCACCTGTAACCAGCCAAGTTATATCAATTTTAAATAACAAAGGTTTTTGGTAGATTCAAAGATATATATTAATTCTTGAGGGAATATTTTAGCAGAAATCAACCTCAATCAACAAAATGTCTATGCATAAAAAATAATAAAGCATCCTTCAATTCAAGGACTTGCCCAAAATTCCACAGACTATACAAGATCCTGATTTTGCCCTGTAATATTTTTTCCTAAAAAGTTCAAACCACCTCTTCTATTGTCTTATTTGTAGCCTTGCTACCTCTTAGTTAATTAGAGGACCAGTTCAGTTGCCAAAATCAATTTACTGGTGTAGCCAGGCACGGTGGCCCATATCTGTCATCTTGTTGGCCACGGAGACTGAGGGAGGCAAATCCCTTGAACTGGTGAGTTCCGAGCTGCAGTGGGCTGAACTGCTGAGGTTGGTTTAATGTATTAAACCCCCAGGAGTAGGAAGCTGCAAAGCCCAGGTCAGAAATGGAGCCCATCAATGCTCCCATGATGTTCAGAGTGGAGTCAGGAGAGTGCACTTCCAGCTAGGGTAAGATAAGATCTAGCTTTTTTAAAAAGGCAACTAGGTGGTATGGTAGATAGAATGCCAGGCCTAGAATCAGGAAGACTTGAGTTCAATTCCAGTCTCTGACACTTATTAGCTATGTGACCCTGGGCAAGTCACTTAACCTCTGTCTACCTCAGTTTCCCCAACTATAAAATGGGGATAATAATGACACTTACCTCCCTGTGTTGTTATAAGTATCAAACATTATATTTGTAAAGAACTTTGCAGACCTTAAAGTGCTATATAAATGCTAGCTATTATAATTAAGTAATTAGTAAGAAAAAAATTAAAGACAAAAGACTTACTTCTTTAGTTTATTGCTTGAAACCTGAGAGGCAGCCTGGCAGATCAGATGAAGAGGGCTGGCTCTGGAGTTAGGAAGACCTATGTTCAAGTCCTGAATCTGACACATATCAGCTATGTGACCCTGGCCAAGTTATTTTCTTACTTGATGCCTAAGGCAACCTTTTTGTAACAAAAAGGTTCATCTGTCTCAATGGAAGGAGTTTCCACTCCAAATATTCACTATGCAGATGAAATCACAGGTTCTGAACACACACACACACACACACACACACACACACACACACACACACACACCCCAAACAAAAATCTAAATCTTGTTCTTTCTTCATGAAATCCCAGTATTGCTGTATCTAGGCCAAAGATTCTTGTTGGCCTTGATACTTTTCCAAATATGCCCTTCCCTAGACCCCACCCTAACTCCAATTCCACATCTTGGGTACAAAGTTCAATGTTCAATAGCAAGGACTTAGAAGGGGGAAGCAAAATATCTTCTATACATGGTGAAATATTAAGATTAAAATGAATTTAGCAAAGAAATCATTATTGTCTGACACTTGATTTGTCACATTATCACCTAGGTAACATTGGTCTTCATTTCTGGTGGACCCAGGACTGACCTCTTTTCAACAGTATCCCAAGGGGCTGAAAGGAGATTTTCATCAGTCCACCCATTATTGCAAAAGGGCAGAAACCATTTCAGATTCATTTTTAGCTCTTCATATAAGTGTTGTCTGATCTGGAATTTATTTAAATTAATTCCTTCAAGCAAAAAAAGGCAATATCTAGTTCTGTGGCAAATTGCAATCTCTCACCTCGCTGTTAAATATTTCAATTCACATTTCTCTTTTCTAATTAAATCGTACAGAACAATAACCCGCTAAAGGAATATTAATGTGGTATCTAGTTTATCAGATCTGAAAACACACACATATGGAAATTAAAACAAGGCAGTTCTTTCCCTTTACTTTGCAACGATAGTTTAAGAGTTGCTGAACTTCAACACAAGCCCTGGGTGGCCCCATTTTCTGTCCTATGCTGGAAGACTATGTGGCCTCTTAGATTAGCCACTTGAATTTCTTGGTTTTGCTGAATTGGCAATTAAAAGTTTAAAGGACTCTCCTGAATTAAGCATCCTAAATGTGGTTATGGAACTGATAGAGAGGGTTTACATGAATGATAGGGAAACAGAGAAAAGAGGCACCAGGATAGGCAACATAAGGGAAGGTGACATATCAATCAGGTAATCAACAAACATTTTCAAAGTATATATATCTAATGTACCAGGCACTGTGCTAGGCACTGGGCATACAAATAATGAAATAATTCCTATTTAAATCTAATGTGGGAGAGAATAAGGATATATACAGAAGATATAGATAGATAGATAATTATTCATATAATATATTATATATAGAGAGAGTATAAACTAGACTATTTTGTGTAATGTGGAATGTAAATTATTATAAGATCATTTGAGGGAGAATCACTTACTTCTGGGGGAATTAAGATGGCTTCATGGAGAAGATGGAATGTCAGCTAGGCCTTGGCCTAAAAAGATGGGTAGGAGGTCAACAGTCAGAGATGGGAGGTGGGGAGAAGAAATGCATAGGGATGCCAATTTAGACATAAGGGAAAGTATGACCAAAAACAAGGCTGTAGGAAAAGGGTGTAACATATTTAGGGGAAGTCAAATAATAAATTTTCATATAGGAAGGGTATTGACAAAATGGGCAGCTAGGTGGCACAATACATAGCATGCCAGGACTAGAGTAAAAAAGAATCATCTTCCTGAGTTCAAATCTTGCCTCAGAAACTTACTACCTGTGTGAGTCTTGGACAAGTCAGATAATCCTTTTTGCCGTAGTTACTTCATCTGTAAAATGAGCTGGACAAGGAAATAGCAAACTGCTCCACTATCTTTGCCAAGAAATACCCAAATGGGGTCACGAAGAGTTAGCTGTGACTGAAAAAAATGGAACATCAACAAAAATTGACAAACTGGGTCTCAGATGTAAAAAAAAAAAATCAGTACAGTGAAGGGACTGGACATCATAACATATGAAGATTGAAGAAACTAGAGATAAATCAACACGAGAAGAAGTGTTTTAAAAGAGAAAAATTAACTATCATCAAATATTTGAAAGGCTGCCAAACAGAAATATCAATTATCTTATCAACAATCAAATGAGATAATATTTGTAAATCAGTGCCTAGGTGGGTAATTAATAAATGCTTCCTTTTTTCTTCTCCCCTTGTTGTACATGACCTCAGAGTTCATATCTAGAAAAAGCAGAAAAGTATGATTAGACTATAAAGATAAACCTTTCACCATTTAGAATGAACTAATCCAGGCTATTCACTGGAAGATCAAATCCTGAAGCTGAAACTTAAATACTTTGACCACATAATGAGAATATGGAACTCATTGGAAAAGACCTTGATGTTGGGAAAGATTAAAGGCAAAAGGAAAAAGGGCAGCAGAGAATGAAATGGATAGATAGTGTCACGGAAGCAACAAGCATGAGCTTGGACAGACTTTGGGAGATGGAGTATAGAAGGGCCTGGAATATAGTCCATGGGGTCTAGACTCCATGCAGAATCAGACATGACTGGATGACTGAACAACAGAAATAGAATGGTCAATCTTGGAAGATAGTGAGTTTTCCCCTCAATGAAGGCCCTTCAAGAAAGGCTAGATGGATACTTGTCAGGGATGGTGTAGAGGGGATTCCTGTTCAAGTATGCATTAGACTAGATGACTTCAGGAGGCAGGAGGAATCCTTCCAATCCTGAGTTTGTGTGATTCTGTAAATAATCGAATCTGACTTTAATTAAGTATGTCAGGAGAATAGTATAAAGCAATGCAGGTTGAAGCCAGATTGTAGAAGGCCTTGATAAGGCCAAGATAAGGAATCAATTTACTAGGCCAAAAACACCACTGAGGAATTTTGAGCAGTGGAATGAGGCAATATTACCTCTACTACCAAGAAGATGAATTCAAAACAATATGTTGGGTGGGTTGGAGGGAGAAGCATGTTGCTGTTAGATAGCTCAGGCAATAGTCCTAACAGGTGGTAATTAAGTTCTTCAATGGAAACCAAATGACTCCTTGTTAGGGATGTTGGAAAGATTTTTGCTTTGGTTAGTGGTTAGAATAAAGGGTCCTTGAGGTCCCTTTAAAATCTTACAAAGAGATTAAAATGGGTAGTAATGGGAGAAAAAAATAAAAACAAGAACTGGACGAGATATTGCAGAATTATAATCAACAGGTCCTGTCAATTGTATGTATGCATAGGACAAGGTAGAGGGAGGAGTCAAAGAGATGGGAGTGAATGAAAGAATGGTGGTGGCCCTGACAGATCCAGGAATGCCAGGAAGAGGGGCAGGACTCAGGAAGGCAAATCCTATGTCCTACGCTCAGTTTGAAAAAATGTTGAGGCGCTGAGGAGCAGGACATCTAAGTAGAAAAATTCAAAAGCCCGTTGGAAATTCTAATTGAGAACTTGAGAGACTATTCAGTGTCAGAGACAAATATTTGGAAGGCATTAATATAGAGATGATAATTGAAGCCTTGCTAGTGAGTGAACTGAAGGAGAAGTGTAAAGAGAGAAGAGGGACAAAAGATAGCAATAGAACTAGGAGGATAAGGCACCCCCAAAGTCAAGTTAGTCATCACACCTCCACACAATTGAGGGGATGCCCGTACATTGGGGAATGGCTGAACAAGTTCTGGTATATGAATGTATTGGAATACTATTGGGCTATAAGAAATGATGAGCAGGCAGACTTCAGAAAAACCCAGAAACACTTGTATGGTCTGATGTTGAGTGAAGTGAGCACATCAGGAGAAAATTATAAACAGTAACAGCAACATTGTGGTGCAATGACCAACTATGAATGATTTAGTTCTTCTCAGCAATATAATGATCCAAGACAATTCCAAAGGATTCGTGATGGAAAATACTATGCACATTCAGAGAAAGAACTGATGAAATCTGAATGCAGATCAAAACATACTATTTTCACTCATTTTTTTCATGGCTTTTTTTCCTTTTGGTCTGTTTCTTCTTTCACAACTTGACTAATGTGGACATATGTTTTACATGATTATGCACGTATAACCTATATCAAATTGTTTACCTTTTTGTGAGAGGAGAGGGGAGGGAGAGAGAAAATTTGGAACTCATTTTTTAAAGTTAATTTGTTTTTAGTTTTCAACAATCACTTCCATGAGCTTTTGAGTTTTAAAATTTCCCCCCTCCCTTCCCACCTCTCTCCACAAGACAGTGTGCAATCTGATGTAGGCTCTAGATATACATTCCTATTAAACATATTTTCACGTTAGTCATGTTGTAAAGAAGAATTATAACCAATAGGAGGAACCACATCAAAGAGGAAACAAAACATAACAGAAGAAAAAAAAGAGCAAATAGTATGTTTCAATCTGCATTCCAACTCCATAGTTCTTACTCTGGATGTGGATAGCATTTTCCATCATGAGACTTTTGGAATTGTCTTAAATCCTTGCATTGCTGGGAAGGGCTAAGTCTATCAATGTTAGTCATCACACAACATGGCTGTTATTGTGTACAACATTCTCCTGGTTCTTCTCACTTCACTCAGCATCAGTCCATACAAGTCTTTCCACATTTTTCTGAAGTCTTCCTGCTCATCATTTCTTATAGCACAATAGTATTCCATTACATTCACATTCCACAACTTGTTCAGCCATTCCCCAATTGATGGACATCCCGTCAATTTACAATTCTTTGCCACCACAGAAATTGTACATGTGGGTCCTTTTCCCGTTTTTATGATCTCCTTGGGATATAGACCTAAAAGTGCTATTGCTGGGTCAAAGGGTATGCACATTTTTATAGCCCTTTGGGCATAGGAACTTATTTTTTAATGAATGTTAAAAATTGTTTTTTTCACATAATAAAAAATAAAATAATACTTTGAAAAGTGAAAAAAGTAAAATAAAATCACTACCACAAAAAAAGGAAAAAAAAAGATGAAAGGCCTCAGTAAAGGTCAAACCTTACATGAACAGCATAACTGAACTGAAGTTGGTCTTTATTACCACAGAGAGTTGACAAGCAGCAGCGTTTGATTCTATCCCTTAGCCCATTTTTACAACCCATAGAGAGAAGAAACCAATGGAGCTTCCCAGAGCTCCACCCTCCCCAAACTCTGCCCAAAGGGCACACTAAAGCAAGGTTCAGCCCCAGGCTTTCAGTCTCAGAAGTCTCAGGCTTTTTAGTTTCTGAACCCTAGGAAAATAAAACACACACACACACACACACACACAGAGAGAGAGAGAGAGAGAGAGAGAGAGAGAGAGAGAGAGAGAGAGAAAGAGAGAAGGATGAAGGTCTCATGGCAAATCTGGGTAGTAGAAGGTGTTCTGGATTTGCAACCTTATGACTTTGGCTTAGTCTTGGCTCTATGACATCTTGGCTACGTGACCATGGGGTAAGTCTCTTTCCTTATCTCTAATATGACAGGGTCAGACTGACAATCTCTAAAGTTCCTCCTTGCTTTGACATTATAGGTTCTAATCCAACAGCACCTTGAATTTCAAACAACAATCAAATCTGGGCTTTATCACTGTTAAGCAGTACCAAAACCCAGACAGCTGTTGTATAGTGAAAATAGTTAAGCATTTGGAATCAGAGGAGCCAGGTTCAAATCATGACTTTGCTACTTACTGCCTATGTGACTTGGGGACAAATTGCTTTGCCTGGGCCTCCATTTCCTTATTGGTAAAATAAGAGAGTTAGACTAAATGACCTTTAATTTCCCTTCTAGCTCTAAATAGATGGTTTTTTTTTTATTATGGAGTGCATGTTCTTTTACAGAATTACCAATATAGAGGTCACAGTAATAGGAAACACAGATCATCTAATTTCATTGGGTTTACCCGCTGCCAAATCTTTAACTATTGCCTCATGCAGGAGAAATGGAGAGGCGTAGTAGATAGAGTGCTGGTCTTATTGTCTGAAAAATCTGAATTTAAATCCTGTGTTAGATACTTAGGAGCTTCATGATTCTCTGTCAGTCATTAATGTCTCTAAGCCTGTGTCACTATTTGTAAAATGAGGTTAGTTGGCACCATCCTAGGAGTGTTGCAGCTAGGTGGCATAGTAGATAGAGTGCTGGGCCTGAAGTCAAGAAGACTCATCTTCCTGAGTTCAAATCTGGCCTTAGAGACTTACTAGCTTACTACCCTGGGTTAAGTCACTTAGCCCTGTTGGCCTCTGTGTCCTCATCTGTAAAATGAGCTAGAGAAGGAAATGGCAAACCTCTTGAGTATATCTGCCAAGAAAAACTCACAAAGGGGTCAAAAAGAATTGGATATGCCTAAAAGATAACTGAACATGAAAACCAAATAACATTAAATTACTATAGAATATGAACTATTATTATTATAGAGAACACTTCCAGGTCTTTGTCTCAATCCTTGAACTCTTTCCTTAGCTCCTGATTCTTATTAATATTTCTAACTGCCTACAAGACATTTCCACTGACAACCAAGAGGTTTGCTAAGCAGACTTGAGGACTTGGGTATGGTAAAACAGGGTAAGTACATCCTTGTCTTTGCCCTTATCACCTCTAGACTATTTTCATTGTTATCCCTTTCTACACTCTGTTCCCATCTTCAGTCTATTCTATACTCACTTTTTCCTGTTACATAGCAGCTGTTGCATAAATTTTTGTTAGTTGATTGATAGTTTGCAGATTAATCCCCTAACACATACTTTGGAGTTTGTCTCTACTCTGCTCAAAAGCCTTCAATGGCCTCACTAACTCTAAGGTCCTTTATCTAGCTTTCAGAGCACTCTGAGTTTGGCCCTACTTTATTTAACCAACGTTATTTTCCAGGGTTTTCTGACAGTCAAATTATTTGTATTCTATAGGATATGTCCAATACTTTCATGTACAATTTTAAAAGCATAGGATTCTAAACCTAGAAGAGATGTTGGAGATCATTTAATCAAACCCCTCTCATTTTGTGGGTTATAATATCATACATCAAGAGCTAGAAGGGACCCCAGAGGCTTCTTAGTCACACCCCTTCATTTTATGTATATGGAAATGGGAGGCTAAAAAGTGAAGTGATTTACTAAAAATTCCCCTCCTACTTAAGGGCAGAGAGTGTATTAAAACAGTCTCTAGACTCTTCATTTAGCATTCTTTCCTCTCCTGCCATTGTATAAATGTCTCTCTCCTTGTTTTGACTCATCTCACCCAATCATTACTCTAAGATTTGTTCATTTTGTGGTGCTGATGTGTGGTAGGATATTAAACAATATTTACAAAGTCAATAACCTTGCAGAACTCCATGATCCAGAGTGAAGCATCAAGGACCTTTAGAAAAAGCCTAACTTTGTGCCGAGATGCTCACATTCATCTCTCTGAAGGAAACAGAGGATGTGGACTTGGATCTAGAAGGCCTTCAGATTCCAGATCACTTCATACTTTTAAAATATTTGTTTGTTTGTTGCTTTTAGCTACCAAAGTCTCTCAGATGAAATGAGCCCAACTCTGCCATTAATCTAACCCACATTCCTGGAGGCGGAAAGACGATTGTGTGTGTAGGTGGGGGTGGGGGTGGGGCAAAGGGGACTAGGGGAAGTTCTTGTTGGCTGACTAGATGATCAAGAGAACTTTTCACTGTTTTTTCACATCCATCACTGCTATTAGTACTAAGTTCACTGCCAAAATTCTGTTCTCTCAAAATAGTTTTTTTCAGGGAAGAAATAATTTGGTTTAGCAATTTTTTTTTAACCTGGTGAAATTTTGGACATTCCAAAAATGCCAATATTTTCTCCAAGTCTCTCTGCCTTTGTTGCCTCCTTCCAAGGAGATTCAGCTCTACCAACTGCAATCAATGGTGGAAGGTTAAGGATAAAAAAGTATTAAGAATGCTGCTCATATAAAGAGGGAAGATGATTGCAAAGAGTATTATTGGTCTGATCAGCCACAGTCAGTACATTGACCCCTATGGATACACAGTGATGTCATCCCACATATACAGTGATGGCATTTTGGTCTTTTTCAATTAAGATGGACAACCACCTAAACAATGATCAATAATTAGGAGTTATCAGGAGGGAAATAATTCCTTCCTTTAAGTCTCCTCTCTACTTCCTCCTACTGAAAATTAATTAAACAGAGTGAAAGTTGTGATGAAATTCAACATCAAAGCTACAGAACCCCAGATTGTTAGAGATGGAAGGAAGCTTTAAAGACTTCATTTTATCTCATCCCTTTATTTTGGAGGGAAAGAAACTATGACCAAGAGACAAGTTATATAGTTAGTGAATGACTGAGCTTATAATTTCAAATCCAGGGCCCAGTCCATCAAAGCCCACTTTTCAGAGCCAAGCCAGACTGCTTTAGTGTCTTTATATCTCATTTCCTAAAGGTGTTATGTTCACGTAGAGATCTTTGGGCTGCAAGTGCAGAGTAATAATCACACTGTAGTTCGTCCACAATCGACCAGGCTAGGGATCCACAAGTTCCAGGTAGAAGTCTTTTTGTTCCTAGACACATATTTATTGTGCCCAGTAATTACTTCTGGTACCCAATTGGAACAACATTTCTGAATACAACCCTACTGAACACAGTCAAGGTTCTAGGTTACTTGGTTCCATGATGGACATTTTATTTCTCTTTGGACATGCAATTTGACTCTTGGTTTCTTCACAAGCAAAATGAGAATCTACCACAAATCTGATTCAATCCATCAAACAATAACAATAAAAACTACAGTAATAACAAAGGTCTGCTATGTACTAGGGAAAATATGAAGTCATGATTCCTACTTTCACATTGCTTACTGTCTTGTAAGGGGATGTTTGAAACAGACAAATATGATACAAAACTATACATACTAATATATGATATACAAACAAAGTTCTCTGTGAGGTCCAAGGGAGAAAAAATTTCCTACCTTTTCTTACATTTGACTGTACTACACTTAACACTGTGATCTAGTGACATTGGCTTTCTTGCTGTTTCTCAGTCACAATCCTCCATATCTCAATCCTATGACTTTGAACTGGATGTCCCTCAATGGCTGCAATGCCTTTCCTCTTCACCTCTGCTTTCTGGCTTCCTTCAAAACTCAGCTCAAATCCCACTTTCTGAAGGAGGCCTTTTCTGTTCCTGACTTGACTGGACTGACTACTGACTGATGGAGGGGGAAAGGAGTGGACATCAAGGAAGGCTTTATGAAGAAGGTGGTAATTGAGCTGAACCTTAAATACTATCTTGGACTTTTTAGCACATGAGGTAGGGAGTAGGGTCTTGGAGGTGGAAGGGCTACCAGAAGCCATCTAGTTCAAGAGGCAATGGAACAAGAATCCTTCTAGAATTAGGTAGCAATGTGAGCAGAGGTACAGAGACAGGAATTCACAGAACTCATGTAGGGGTAACAGTGGAGTGACCAGTAGTCCAATCTAATCTTGAAACATAAAGTCATTAGAAGAGAAAAGTGTGGAATAAATCTGAAAAGGCAAGATAGTTCTGAATTGTGGAGGACTTTGAAGGCCAGGCTGAAAAGTTTAGACTTTTATTTGGTAGGGAGAATTGTTGAAGAATTTTTTTTTTAATGGAGCATGACCAGAATTATGGTGAGTGACGGAATCTAGAGAAAGGAATGCCATAAATTTGACTGTCAGAAAGTTAGACTCTCTATTGATACCATTTCATTGATTCTTTAATCTGCTTGCCTTCTCAATTCACTGAAAATCTCCTAAACTCTAATGAAAGAACAATCTAATCCATCTGTAATTTATCCAAATGGTTAATGACTGTTTTGCTGGCCACCACATAAACTAATATAATTTAACAGCTATTAAATGAGTTCACTTCACAAGTATCTCAACCTGTGTCCTCTCTTGTTACCAAAAAAAAAAAAAAGTAGTCTGTTTACAATGATTTTCTCCCTGATCTCTCATTCAGATCAGGTTTTTGCAGTAAAAGATATTATGAGGAAAATAAGAAATCCTGATTAAAACTGATTATGAAGTTATTGGGAACATTTAGCTGCTAAGAGGTAAAAAGGCTAGAGAATGGACTATCCCAAACACAATAAGATAATATCACAACTAAGATGCAAAGAGACAATCTTTGCAGTATGACTTCGTGTGTGTGTGTGTGTGTGTGTGTGTGTGTGTGTGTGTGGCTTTGAACAACTGATGTTCCTTGAAACTAATGATTCAGTAAAATGGGATTATTCCTTGACTCCTATTCATGTCTATTCCATTTGCAAAGTTTCCCTATACAGATGAAGATTTATGTAAAGATAGCTCTCCAGGAGACTCAAGTAATTCAAACATGTGCTTCTCAAACCCTAGAATCTTATTGAGGTCTGATCTTTATTGTACAGATAGCCTAATAAGGACAAAGACAACACGATTATGGCCAATTATAGCTTCCAGCAGCAGCAGTCCCCTCTAAATATTTTAGCTAATGGTGCCACTGCATTCTGAAAATGGTGATACTATACAGAACTCCTCTATTCCCCACCTCATTGCTTTCTATAGTTATTGTGCTATGTAGCAGATCAAAGATGAAATGCCTGAAGAAACAAAGGTTTAATCTTCTGAGCATATTGATTTATTAAGCAAGCAATGCATGACAATTGTCCAACAATTCAGGACCCCTCAATTCCCTCAATTTCCTCAGCTAACAAATAACCTTCTTCAAACCCCAACTCAAATGTTACCTGAAAGTGTGAGGTTGATTGATATTTACTCAATACCACTTAAAGTCATATGATGCTCAATCAATCATAGGCTTTGGACCCAGTGAGAAAAATCTCAAAGTCCTTCAAACCATAATTATGTTGCCCCAGAATCATGTTTGTATAGGTAAGAAAACTTAGCTTTACACCAAGAGCTCTCGGCTTCCATTTTCTCCAGGTTTCCTTCCTCAGCCCTGGGTCCGCTTTGACTGGAAGAAGACCTTGTGAGTTTCAAAGAGCCCAGGTGATGCTGGATTGGTCATTCTCTCATCAGTATTCTAGCTGTATCCTCACATTAGCTGAAAGTAGTGTTTGCATTGAGAGCCAAGGGGAACAGATGAGTGCAGATTCACCATGCTTAAGGGTAACTTTTATGCCACCTCATGAATAGGACTGATAAATAGAAGTTTGTATAGAATACTTTTATATATAGATACCTATTTGTATCTAATGGTAGCCATGGGTGTGGGGAGAGAAGGAAAAAAAGAAAGAAGAAAGAAATTTGCAGAATAACTTTCTTATGTATTTAAAAGGAATAGCAAGTTGTACATAGTAAATTTGCAGTTTCATGTGCAATCATATTTTTATTATACTGTTATGGAAATGCTTATTTTATCCCATAAATTAAAAATAACATAAGTAAATGTGAGGAAAACAAAAAAAAAAAAGATGAGGAAAGAATTCCTCAACCAAAGGGTCGATCACTCAGGAAAAGGTCAAATATACATAGCTCTTTTTCCAGGTGCATCAACACATGGAAAGAATAGTCAGAATTTGTTTTGCCTTTTTAAAAAAATTATTAAATTTATTGACATTCAATAAAATTTACAACTTTTTTGTTGTTCAGTCATTTCAGTCATACACTTTGTGACCCCATTTGAGGTTTTCTTGGCAAAGATAATGGAGTGGTTTGCCATTTCCTTCTCCAGCTCATTTGACAGATGAGGAAACTGAGGCAAACAGGGTTAAGTAACTAAGAAACTGAGGCCAGATTTGAACTGAGGTGTTCCTGACTCCATGCCTAGCACTCTATCCCCTGGGTCATCTAGCTGCCCTTACAACTTTATGTATCTTAAAAAAAAATCTTTTAATATGTAATGTGTCCTTTTGCCACTGTCACTTGTTTTACTGTTTTGCTTTGTTTTCCAAAGCTTTTGTCACAAGAACACAAAGATTATTGTGTTTGTCTATCTATCTATCTATCTGTCTATCTATCTATCCATCTATCTATAGTGTATGCCTTCCTATATCGATATAAAATATTGATATTTACATATACATGTATGAATATATATTTATATATTTATGTATGTGTATTATGCATGTATATGTGTTTTTGTATTTGTGTATATATATATGCATCTATATCTATATCTATCTATAGATACATCTTTTTCTGTCCTTTCACCTCCCACTTGAGGAGGTACCTTTTAATGCCCAGATTAATCTGCTCAATACATAATTAAAGTTATATTAGTCACCAAATAGTCTTCAAATTCCTCCTCCCCCACAAAGATTGGTCAAAGAAACTAAGTGGTGGGAGTGAGTCAGACTTCAGCTGCTCCCTGCTCCTCAAACTTCTTCTTAGCACATGGAGTAAGGCTATGTGCTTAACTTGGAAAATGCCTCTGGACTAAAGCTAATGGAGATCACTTTTTCAAGGAGCCAGAGAGTTAAGTAGGAAGGTACATTTCTAAGTATTCGCAAGACCACCACTGTTCATTTTTCAGGATTGCGCACTCCAGCTTCATGCAATGCTGAACCTCTTCCTCTTTTGCCCCATCCATCATCTTCCATCTCAGATTTTTTAAAAAAACATATGGTCTTTTCAATCATAGCTGCCTACTTCTTTGCCAATGCTTCATTTGTGTTTCCAAAGAACATTCTGTGCTTTGAGGAAAATAAAGCTGTTCTCGAATCCTGGTACCCCAAACTGGCCTTAAAGCAATGAAACTTTTTTTTTTTTCAGGAAGTTGAACCAGGCCAGGACTCCAGTTCACTTCAGATATAGTGCATTACAAAAGGAAAATTGTGGATTGGTTCAATCAAGCATTATAGATGAAGTAGTCCTAGAACTATTGTGTTGTTGGGTTTGTAAACATTGTCTCAGGGATCAGAAACAGCAACAAAGCACAAAATCCTGTGTAGGTGAGGCCAAGAAACAGTGCTGCAGAGAGCAGACTGTTGTAATGCCCAGGAAAAAAAGCAGATGATCAGTCTGGTCCTCAGTTCTGAAACTGTACGAGAGTAATGAAGTAAATTTGGAATCACAGGACCGGAGTTAGAATCTTAGCCCTGACACGCCCCTTGGGGGCTCATTTTCTTCATCTGTGTGATGAGCTGGACGGACTAAGTGATTGTTAAGATCCCTCCTGGGGTGGCTAGGTGGCACAATGGATAGAATGCCAGGCCTGGAATTGGGAAGACTCTTCTTCCTGAGTTCAAATCTGGCCTCAGACACTTAACATGAGCCGGAGAAGGAAATGGAAAATCACTCCAATATTTCTGCCAAGAAAACCCCAAATGGGGTCATGAAAAGTCAGACACAACTGAAACTATTGAACAACAAAGTCGCTTATCATTCTACATCTGGGATATTTTGATATTTTCTGTGATCCTCTGCATTCAACTGCTTTGAAGGGGAAGTGTAAATTCCGTGATTTTCTATATACAAGAAGCAGATGTTGGCTTAGTAGAAAGAGCAGTGATATTACAGTCAGGAAATCCATCTCTATAACTCACTAGTTCTGTGGTCTTTGGTACATTACTTAAATTCTATGTGCTTCAGTTTCCTCATCTGTAAAGTAAAGATTATACTGCCTACCTAAGGAAGATATTTCATATGACCATAGATTATAAAACTGAAGGGGAATTTAGAGGCTATCTGGAATTTATTTTACACATGGAGAATACTGAGGCTCAGGGATTGAAAATGACTAACCTCAAGACACACAGACAGTAAGCTTTAGAACTAGGATTTGGACTTAAACCCTCTGACTCAAGATGTAATGGGAAAAAATTTTAGAGCAGATCTAATGTGCTTTCCCACTGCTCTACTACTGCTCCCTTCATAGGGGTGTTGTAAAGGTCAAATGAAATAATTCATGTAAAATGCTATATCAATATCAGCTATTATTATTACATAAGTGGAGCAGCATTTCAGGTGTTCAATTTAAAAAAAATAACAACTAACATTTACATAGCATCTATTTTGTGCTGAGTGCTTTACAAATATCTAATTTTATAATCATGGGATGTAGATATTATTATCCCCATTTTACAGTTGAGGCAAATGGAGGTTAAATGACTTGCCCCCGGTCATTCAGCTAGTAAGTGCCTGAGGTTGGATTTGAATTCAGGTCTCCCTGACTACAGATCCAGCACTCTACCTGCTATGCCACCTAGCTACCCTATTTATCACCTTACTGAGTTCAGTGAGAAACAAAAGAATGACAACAATAACTCATACTTGCAGCACTTTGATGTTTTCAAAGTACTGTACTATGTATAGAATCTCATTTGAGACTCATAACAACCCTGAGGGCAAATACTATTATTATCCCCCTTTGTGGAGATGAGGAAACTGAGGCTGCCAGAGTTAAAGTGATGTCACTCAAGGTTAGAGAAACTCCTGAGTAAGCAAATGTATTATTCTTATCTGTAAAGAGTGTTAATGGCAGGTAGATGGGGCAATGGACCAGGTCTAGAGTCAGGAAGACTCACCTTCCTGAGTTCAAATCTGGCCTCAACACTTACTAGTTGTGTGACCCTGGGCAAGTCACTTGACCCTATTCAGGTCCATCAAGTATTACTTAGCAGTGCCCTTAAAACACTCATAGTCCTTCCCACCCATCAGTTCCTCACCTGTAAAATGAGCTGGAGAAGGAAATGGCAAACCATTCCAATATCTTTGCCAAGAAAATCCCAAATGGGGCCAAGAAGAGTCAGACACGACTGAAACAACTGAACAAAAAAGAGTACTAAATCCTCAGGGTTATCACGTTTCCTGACAGTACTCCAATTCTTCCCTGATAAATCATGTTGAAAACACCAGAAGTGACCTTACAAGATAACCTAAAACTGTAAACCTTAGAGGGCCAGCCATATCTCGTAGCCTGTGGTTTTATCAGATGTAGTTTCATGAACATCAAACACTTTTAAGAAAAAAAAAAGCTCACTAAATCCTTGAAGTCATCCTGGAAAATTCTCAAGCCCCGGAGGACCCAATTTCTTAATTACCCCTGTAGATTATTAGTTAAGCATCCGATTCCAGAGACCTGATTGTCCTTAATTGCTTTCCCAGCTACAGTTTCATCCTCTATAGAACACCATTTTCCTTTAAATCTTCTATTATTTAACTTTTTTAGGTTTGTGATGGTG
This sequence comes from Vombatus ursinus, assembly GCF_900497805.2. Classification (NCBI taxonomy): domain Eukaryota; kingdom Metazoa; phylum Chordata; class Mammalia; order Diprotodontia; family Vombatidae; genus Vombatus; species Vombatus ursinus. The sequence goes on from NW_020954550.1 coordinate 18,905,848, forward strand.
CGTTCCTGTGTTGGGTAGATATGCATAATGAAATATAGACATTTAGGCTAAAGTTAAAAAAAAAAACACTGTCAAGATCAGTAGGTTCCTTATCTACTCCTTGAAATCTCCATCTTCAATGAAAAAATAATTCCCAAGAGCTTTTGGCTTTTTAGCCTAGTCCACGCAGGTTGTCATGCTCTCAGTGTAATTCACGCCCTCATAGGACCTGCAGCGCATCTGTATGAACCATTATCTGTCAACAAGCCAATCAGTCCTTGGTAAAACTGGGAAGCCAAAGTCTGCCTTTGGGTGCCTTCTGATCTTTCCCTGTCAGGGTCCCCTTTCCCTCTGTGGAGCCTGCTTCCACTGCGGGCACACACACACACACACACACACACACACACACACACTTCATCAATTCTTGTTTTAGACACATGGTGAATTAGGGCTGGCATCCCCTCAGAACCACCTCGCATGAAGCTCCCACAGATGTGTTCCTTTCACTACTTAACGAGAGGACACATTTGTTCCAAGTGAAAACCAATAAAATTAAACCTAGCAAAACAAGAAAGATTCTTCCTCTCCTCACCCCCACATAGCAAATGCTCTCCCCCACAAAGTAACATTCCACCAATGGAGGAAGAGACATACACAAGAGGTAAATATGACCAATGAACATACATGGCAGCTCAGACATGTAGGGAACACATGAGCTGGGGTCCTCTGCTGCTGGATGCCTCCCTCCACTGGTACTCAACACCCCCACAGTTTCTGGGCATATCTTTTAAGTGCTTCTTTGCAATCCTCTGCTAGTCTTCAGCTGTGCAGGGGTTTTTAGTCCCTGAAGCTGTACTTGCCATTTCCTTCTCCAGCTCATTTTACAGATGAGACACTGATAGATGGGAGGGACTATGAGTGTTTTAAGGGCACTGCTAAGTAATACTTGGTGGACCTGAATAGGGTCAAGTGACTTGCCCAGGGTCACACAACTAGTAAGTGTTGAGGTCAGATTTGAACTCAGGAAGATGAGTCTTCCTGACTCTAGACCTGGTGCATTGCCCCATCTAGCTATCTACATGTGGGGCACAGGAACATCAGGAAGCATCTAAGTACTCCTTCTGCTTTGTCACAGGCCTGATGCAGGAAGTGAGATGCTTCTGGGACTCCACATGGCTTTTCTTTCACACCTCTTTCATAAATTTTTCATGGAATACTGTGCATTTAGTTATGTGTGTTTGTCTTTTCCCCTACTAAACTGTAATTTCCATATGAATATAGCATCAACTAATAAAGAAGTGATGGTCCAACTCCACAGTGTCTTCATCAGACCAAGTCTACTGTGTTCAATTCTGGAAACCATGATTTAAGAGGTTCAATGATAAGCTTGAGAGCATCCAGCGGAGACAATCAGGATCATGAAAGTCCATGATTCTGTGTGGGTAGGAGTTTAGTTGAAGGAACTAAGCATGTTTAGTCTGGAGAAGACTCATGAAAGTTGTAATCTAATAGCTAAAGTTCTTCGGACAAGTGATACAAAACCAAAAAAAGGATTAAATTTGTTCTGTTTGGTCTCAAAGGATAGAAGGAGATATGTATAGAAAGTTTCAAGAGGCAAATTTCTAAAATACTGGTAAAAATAAAAACATCTGAACAATCAGATATCTACAAATTGGGAATGGGCTACCTCCAGAACCAGTGGGCTCTGTGGTATCTGAGGCCTTCACACAAAGAAAGGCTGGAAATGCTTTGTGTTTGGTGGAAATTCTTTTTCAGGTACTGGCTAAATTAGCTAGCCACTGATGTCTCTTAGACTCAGAAATTTGGTGATTCTATGATATTGCAGCAATGGTGTACTTTTAATCACATTCTGCACCTTTTGGGGGAAGAACTTTATCTATTACTCATTGTAATACTTAGTACATATATCTTTTTCTTTATGGATCCATGCTAAATATCCACTGAGCCTCCTTCCAGCTCTGAAATTCTGTTATTCCAAGGTCCTGGCTTACCTAAACCTCACAGCTCCCACAGCACCTAACATAGGATTTTACTTGCAAATGATGTTTGTTGAGTGAATGAATGCATGAATGAGTGAAAAGATGTTTGGTGCTAGTAACAGCAGCAGCTCTTAATAAAATTCCTTTTACCTCCGTTAACCTGTTCCTTCTTTCCTCTGTCTCCCCCATTACTAATCAATAACATTTACCAATTACAGCCATTCTCAGCCAGTGCAAGTGGAAGCTAGTCATTTACCCCACTTATACTTTCCCACTAATCGGGAAGCTGTTAGCTTTATCTTTTGTGATATCCATGGCTATCACTTTCTACTTTAAAATAGCTCTAGGTGCTACCACCTTTTCTTAAGAGGTAGGAGGAGAGAGGCTTTGGTGGGATATCTAATTTGAGAGCCTCAGGACCCCTTAGGGCATTGCCTGAGAACCATGTTAGAAGAAGCCAGGGATCTAAGCCAAACAGCTCAGAGCAGTATCTTCTTTCAATTCAATCCTCATCCTCCCCCATAACAGAAACAAACCTATTTAAAGCCCTCTGAGCCTTCAGATATCTATTTTCTACTATTCCCATTTCCCCACCAATGACTTTTTCTCAGCAGAAATGAAGCAAAAAAGAAAAAAAAAATTCCTGCTTGGTGTCTTATTAGAGCATTGTTCCATACATTTGAAGGGTGGAAATGAATGGAATATCTTTCTTTTCTCCAATGCAACTTCAAAAATATTCAGGTCCACCAAGTATTATTTAGCAGTGCCCTTAAAACACTAGTAACCTTTCCCACCTTTACCTACCTCTTTGCCACTGGGAAGTGTCCACAGGCATCCTAACAAAACACAGTCTAATTTTATGTGGGACCTGAGCAGATGGGCTGGTGCTAATTCACCCAGCTAATCTAATTCTCTCATAATGTCCATAATGATATCACTCAAGGGAATTAGCAGCAATAACAGTAAGAGTCCTCAAGATTTTCACTTTACTTGTTATACACATGTTTGAGATTCCCAAGAAATGTGAAGGAATCCATATCATCTACCAATCATATACCTGACCATGCAAATGAATAGAGCTATTTAATCACCAGGCCTCTTTCAGTTCCAATAATGTTGCAGGTGGGCTATTATCCTGCACTCCTAGACTGGTCTTATTACGTAGTTATATTTAATAGATACGTATTTTGCCAGTATAACTTGTAGCATTTAATTAAGCCTGTTTTCAGGAGAAATCACCTCCTACACAATATTGAGGCCAAATTTCAAAGCAATCCTGGGCAATATGTTTGTCTCAGACAGTATTCTTTATCATTCAGCTAAAGAAAAATAATACATTGACAGAAGTAATCCATAGGAAAAGCTCAAATATTTTTTGATTCACTTTTTTTGTTCTTCTTGGGATATTGAAATGTTCATATTGATCACAGTCAAGCTTGTAGGAAAAAAAAACAAAAAATTTAAAAAAAGAAAAGAAAAGCAACAACTATTATTGAGATATGTGAAGCTATTTCTGGAGGCTAGCCAGGGACCAATAATAAATCCCGTTTCATTTAGAGACAAACTTGTAACTGTACTCCCAAAACAGTAAGGGTTAGTGAATCACCATGTAAACATAACCACACATCTAAAGAGTGTTCTTGAAAATGACATGAACAGGAAGTTCCTGAATTATTAATGTGGATTATTAAGCAGGCCAGACCATTTTATTTACACAAGTATTATTTCTTAGAGGCAGCTAGAACAACAGGAATTTTTACCATGCAAAAATAAAATTTCTACCTGGAAAAAATGTTTTGTATTAAGGGAAGGGTCACATATACAGTGTGTCCCAAAAATTTTGGTGCAGTTTTAAGCATTGATAGCACTAAAACTTATACTGATGCCAGCACTTTTATAGTAGCAAAGAATTAGAGGCAAAGTCAGTGACCATAGATTGAGGGATGCCTGAAAAAAATTGTAATATTTGAAAGTAATAGCATATTATTTTTCAGGAAGAAATGATAACCATGAAGCAGGAAGACTTGGATGTGATTTCTTTTTACACGATAGTGTAAAAGAAAACAACATTGAAATCAAATCTTTGATGATTGTGGTGACTAATAATGACCAGTGTGAAGCATGCTCACCACCTATCAGTAGAGTGGAGGTAAATTACAGGTATGAAATACGGAATACATCATCAAGCACAAGCAAAATGTTGATTCGTTTTGCTCAGTTGTACTTCTTTGTTGTGAAGGAGGATTCTGTTGAGTTGGAGTGGATATGGAGGAAATCATGGGAAAATGGCAGTGATACCTTTTTTCAAGGCATCAAGAAAACATTAAAAATTTCTTTAAAAATTGAAATGTTTAGTTTTTACTTCAAGAACTTATTTTAAGCAGAAAAATACAGCCAACCCTGGATAACATGACAGCCTTATCCAAGCTTTCTTTATCAAACACCAGGATACCTCTACCATATGACAGTCCTACATCATTGCAATTTGTTTTCACCAACATTTGGGGACTATTTTAGAGTTGAAAGCTTTATGTTGTAAGGACATCAGATGGGACAGCTAGATTCTTGTTTTCCCATTCACAGCTATACCATTGTACACTTGGAAGTCAAGCCAACAATGAGTCATCAATCATTTATTGAAAGTCTATTTTGGGGGCAGCTAGGTGGCGCAGTGGATAGAGCACTGGCCCTGAAGTCAGGAGGACCTGAGTTCAAATCTGACCTCAGACCAAACACTTGACACTTACTAGCTGTGTGACCCTGGGCAAGTCACTTAACCCCAAATGCCTAAAAAAAATGAATATAATATAATAAAAAGTCTACCATGTTATGTGCGAGGCACTGTGCTAAGCTATGAAGACACAAATATAAAGATCTTGCCCTCAAGGAACGAACACCCCAATAGGGGAAAACAACCCATAGTAGGGAGCTGAAAGGGAGAAAACGGGGGAGGGGCAGAAATAGCTGCATGGACTATAGTAGTGAAGCCCTATGACTCAGATGTGGAGCAGAAGGTCTGGTCCTTTCTTCAAAGTAGAGGTTTCAGGAAGAACTCATCTTTGGGAGCAGGGGGCTGCAGGGGTTGAGGGATCTTCCAGGGTGAGAAGGCAGCTCAAATGTGGTCACAAAGTCCAGAGAATCAGAATCAGAGAGGAGTCAGGCATATGCTTTTTTCTTCACCTGAAAAGAGGATTAACAAGCACTGGATGAAAAACAAACTGTCTATCTACTGGAATCTGTCCTTTTACCTTCAGGCAGCACTGAATCCAGGATTCGTCCTGCATAAAATTATTAAGTGGATAAAATTTGTCTCTGTGGCTCACTCTTTTTAGAATCTAATCTCTTGGCTCCTAACCCCTTTTCCCAGCTCCTTTCCCTAAGGTACAGGCCTATTCACTCAATGGGTGTTGCCTCACTCAAAGTGAAGACTTGCAAAGGCCTTAGCTTGAAAAGACCAAGGCCTCCCATTGCATCCCAGGCCATTTCCAGTTGTCATGATCTATATCTCACCACTGGACCCAGATGACTCTGGAGGAGAAAGTGAGGATGGTGACCTTGCACAGCCCTCCCTCACTCAAATCAAAGTCAATTGCAAGTCATGTCATCATCGTCTTGATGTCATGGTCTTCTTCAAGAATGAAGGAAAAACCACACAACCACACACTCCTAAGGTACCCAGTTGCTCTGGGACCAATTTAGCACTTGCAGCTTCCTAGGCTATCAAATTTTCCCTCAAGGACAGGAACCATGTACCTTTTAAGGCAGGAGTCCTTAACCTGTGATCAATAGACAAGAGTCTATAGATAGATTTCAGGGGGTTCATAAACTGGGATGGGAAAAATATATTTTTGTTTTCACTAGTCTCTAATTATAATTTAGAATTTCCTTCAATTATTTTAAAACATTTTTTTTTCTGAGAAGGGGACCACAGACTTCATCATCGGACCAAAGGCTTCCATCACACACACACACACACACACACACACACACACACACACACACATTACAAACCCCTATTCTCAGGTGTCAACTAGCTAATTTGATAAAGTATCTTGGTAAACTAATGAGAATTAGTCTAGAAGTCCTTCTTTACCCAACTGACTCAAGAAATAAGAACTCTAAAGTAATGAGATTGATTTAATTTTCAACTAAGTATACAGATAAATTTAGTGATCTCTCTTTTCCACTCTCACCCCAAGACTGTCATGAGAGCTTCTAATGTCCTTTAGGAAGTGTGGCTGGAAAAGAAGATAGGGGTCAGGAAAGGGAAGCTGTATGCTGCCAAACCAACTCTGAAAGTTCCTATATTTCCATTTCCCTTGCTCTTAAAAAGACTTCCTGCCATGAGTTCCAGGGCATAAGAGAGAGAAAGAAAGAAGCACAGATATGTGCCCTGTTGGCCTTGCTGGCTCCAGACATAAATTAATTTATCTTGAGACACTGACATTTTGAGGCATAAAATATGGCCTATATCTTTGCCTGCTATGACTAAGATAGCACAAGAACCAAAATGTGATCTGGGGTTCTGGGCCCAGCATCTTTTGTGAACCATACCATCTGGTGAGATGGAGGAAGGACAAGAGGAAGGACAAATTCCACCCTCCCACCCTATACAAAGTTTCTCTGTCACAGTTGACTGAGGTCCCTGGTCACTGAAAACAAGCCCCAGAAAGGTAATTCCTTGTGAAAGGATTAGTCCTTTCACAAACTCCAAAAGAGAGAAGAACAGTAGGGAGTTTTCATTTTCAGAAAATAATCCTAAGAAGGGGCAGAAGAAGGGGAAAGGAGAAAAGGAGAGAAATTGAGTTCATTATTCCATGAAATATCTTTTAAAAAATTGTTTGTTCCTTCCTTTATTGGGGAAACAGTCGTGCCCATTCTAAAGTACCAGGAGAAAAAGAGAGTAAAAGGAATTTAATTTTCATCCCTTTCCCCATTTCACTAGTGATTCCTGCCCAAAGGGAAAAATCATTGATATTTCTTTTACTGTTTACTTCTTACATTTATCACCAGTAGCTAAATCCCGAATCACAATAGGTTGGGAAGAGTGGGCAACAGGTCAGTTACAAATTGGAGTAGATTTCCGCCAAAGCCCTTACAATTTTGAAATTCTGTAACTTTGTGAAGTGAGTTTCACAGCTAGTTAGCAGCAGAGCTAGAACTATAAGCTCTGTAATTTCCAGCCCAATAAGCTTGCCCAATTTTATACTTAACTACTCGTTAAAGCCCTTTCAAGATTCTCTGGTGTCGCATATAGACCTCTTTTAAAAAACAAATAAAATTCACACTTTCATTTATTTTTATAAGCATTTATTATTTTCCCTCTCACTGCCCCCCACTGAACAATTATAAAAATAAAAAAACCTTCATAACAAATACGTGTAGTTCAGTAAAATGGATTCATCACAGAATATCTCTTAACAAGAGTTCTCTTCATTTCACTTTTACAAGAAAAATGAAAAAATGTATGGGGATAGAGTATGGAATGTTTGTGGACTTACATGGAATTTGGTGAGTCCATTGCTTTGAAGGGAGTCTTCCAAAGTGAGACAACAGTGAGCCAAATGGAAATTCCCATAACTTTAACATTTCAAAAATATTCTGTTTTCTTTGCCTGAGACGGAACCAAGCCAACCATACCATCCATGAGCCTCAGAAAGCTCTGAGTGGTGGGAGTAAGAGAAGAAGGAGAGTAGGCTGCCTACAAGCTTATGGTTTATCACAATCTGTTGAGCCGTGGGCATATTGTAGCTGTCGGGAAAGTCCCTGTCCTGTCTTCCTCAGTTATATTTCTCTGGCTCCTCTTTGTAAATTACCTTCATAACCAGATTAAGATCAATGAAAGAAAGCAATCTCATTTCTTCAGAGTCTTTCATTGCTTTTGACCCTGCCCCATAAATGAGATTTGAAATACATGTTGCAGAATATATTAAATAAATGTGACATATTCATCTAAGCCAGCTTGTTCATATACAGTATTTACCAAGCTTGCCTTAGATGACTTTTGGCTTTTTACAAAATCCAAATACACCCCCAAAAAGGAGAAGACCTATTACCAACTTATTAGACTATAAACTTCATGGGGTAAGGAATGATTTCTCATGCAAATAGTTTACCTCTTCATTGTTTGCCCCATAAACCTAAAGTAAGTGCTTAATAAATGGCTTTTGGGTGTTTGTTGAATGAATAGTAATACTATCCAGAAGACAGTGCCATAGAATAAAAGAACATCAAGGAATATTTTGAAAGATGGAAGCATCACTGTAATAAGTTTTCCAAGGTAACATCATGAAGGTGGCCACACTCGTTTTGATGAACCAATTTTGCTTTGTAGTTTCTGTTTTAAAAATCACCTGACTTCAGAATCCTCCTCAGAGGTATGTCTTAATTATAGCCTTCTGGAGGCAATGACACTGAATTTATTTTCTTATTTAAAGGATTGAATTTCATTGTTGTTGTTATTTGTCCTACATTTTCAAAGAGGACCAATGACATCACAGGGTAACGTATTGACTTGTGTGTGCATTGGATTTAAGTGAGGCAGAGCTGTGCAAAGTCATCAGCCTCACTCTCTCTTCCAGAGTTATGGATGTCCAGTGGTAAGACAAAAGTCAAAATGACTGGTGATGGCCCGGGATTGAGTGGATGACCTTGGCTTCTTTAACATCTGACCAACCAACCTCTAGGCACTCCACAGTGCCTCTTCAGCTGCCTTCATGGCCATTGGAACAGATTGTTCTCATCTGCCCATTGTACCAGGGGAAGTCTTCACATCCTTGGGGTAGACACCCTGCTAAGTCACCTATGGGTGTGAGGTCTGTTAATTAGGAATGACTCCAATTGTAAGCTAGATAGGTGTTTTGAGGCTAGCTGAGTCTTGTGATACACCTCCAACAGCACATTATGGGCCGCTGCCTTCCTAGAAGCAGGGTCTAACAATGCTTGAAGCATTCAGGACTGTATTTTAACTTGAACAGTTTTTAAGTGAAGTAGCCCTCCTCAACTTCCTAAATTCATTCCTCTTGACAGGGAGTAGCTAAGTTCGAGTTCTGATTGGAAGAAACCATGATGGAAATGACATAGTTCTTGGTCACTGAGACCTTGATCTCCTAGAGAGACTGAAGAATAAGGACATAATAGACACACAAGTGAGATTATGGTTGGTTCAGAGAACGTCTGCTCTAGTCCTGATACTGGTTTATTTTTAGTCTTATAAAGGTGATTCATTGGGATAGAGCTAGTTTGAGAGAACACTGAACAAATACCTAGTAGTGAAAAAAAGGACTCAGAATGTCTTCTATTTGCACTGGAAGATTCTCCAAAATTCGTATGTCTGTGTTGTGAGGGGGAACCACATAAGAATGATAGCTAACATTCATATAGCACTTACTTTTTGCCAGGCATTGTGCTAGGTGCTCTATAATTATTATCTTATTTGATTATTTCAACAATCCTGTGAGGTAGGTGCTATTATTATCCCTACTTTACAGATGAGGAAACTGAGGCAACAGAGGTTAAGTAATACTAGTAATAGTAATAGTTAACATTTATACAGAGTTTATTATATATCAGGCAATGTGCCAAGTGCTTTACAATTATTATCTTATTTGATCTTCACAACAACCTTATGTGATTGGTGCTATAATTAATCCCCATTTTACAGAATAGGAAACTGAGGCAAACAGAGGTTAAGTCACTTGTCCAGCATCACACAGCAAATAAGTGTCTAAGGCCACATTTGAACTCATATCTTTTTAACTCTGGACCCAACACTCTATCCACTGCACCATTCTAGTTACCCCATTCATAGCTTGACTGTGGAGCTTCTGAGTGCTTCATTTAATGACTTTACTCAATTAGTTGAACATAAGTTAGTAAGTGTGCATATTTCCTATACGCCTACGATGCTCATTCACAGGAAGACCAGCCATACAGGGACAAAAACTAATTTCAGCATTGCTTGCTTCCTGGTAGAGGAGTGACTGACAGTCTTAAAACTTTTGGACCTAGGCTATAACTATAAACTGATTAAACCCTGCCTACGACTGGGAGGAGCTGTTGGCATATGGTAGGTGTTATGTTAGTTATTGCTTTCTTCCTTTTCTTGATTCCATGCAAAAAAAGTAAAATACTGTACAGTATGCAGGTCAGCCCATTTGTTTGAGAGACCAAACTCCATTATTTCAAAGGCATGTAATTGGTGTTCATTGAATTCAAACAGGTTCAGAAAGGAGAAGGAATTTCTAAAAGATGAAGACTTGAGATAGGTCTGATTGGGCACAGATACACTAACCTCAGCCCTCATAATAAAGAGAAGAGTGTTGTGACCCTGCCAATCTTAGAACTGGGGAAAGGAAGGTTATGCACACTTTGAAAACTATACAGTGCTTTCCTAGCAGTTGTCCTCACTAGGATGGATTCTGTAACTATCAGCATGAGTGTGAAACTTGCAGAGCATTCATCCTTCTGGCTGAAAAAAAATCAGGTTAGTAGCTAGCAATGTCACTGAGTGGTTAAATAAGGCAATATATTCTAGTTTCTATCAGTCATCAGAAGGCTGTTTAGTAACCTTCACTGGAAAGGAATTTTCTTTTGTACATTAAATTATTTTAAGGAACTTCCTGTTTTTAGAATCCTTCTATACGTGATGTTCAACTACTAAGGATATAGGGATAGTGACTTGTGATTTCATTGATATGAGAAATTCCCAGGTGAGGGAACTCTCCCTCTCGAAGAAGATCAGTATGTTTTCTACAACTTATAGATTTAGAGAACTGTCTAGAGCAGTGAAAACTGGAGTGACTTGCCCTGTATTACACAGTCTATATTTGTCAGAGGGAGAAACTGAACTCACTTCCTTGCTTCCTCCCTTCTATGCACTATGCCACACTTCCTCTCTCAGAGCAACATGCATGGCATTTCCCTGCTCTTCTTCCTCATTTGTTGCATCAGAATCTTTTCTGGTTAAACAGAAAAGGTGAATCATCTTAATGCATCGCCCAATGATCTCATTGTATTGTCTTGTCTAATTGGGAGATTATAGAAAGATAAAAGTCAGGGTGGGGAGATAACTGTGGAAAGCAATGTGGGTCTTTGTACACATAAGTAATCCACATGTGTAAAATATATGGAGTAATGGTACAGAGTCTCAGTTTAGATTCTAAAAATTGGTAACAGAAGGAAGATAGCCCTGTCAGGTGTAGGTGAAGCTGTATCCATGACCCATTAGCTATGGAAAGCCTTCATTGTTGTATAATAATCCTGAAATTTACTCTTGATATGTTCCTATTCTAGGCACTCCACTGTCCCTCTTGATATCGGAGCCCCAGCATTGAAGTATCTTCTTTAGGCATAGTTCAATTCAATTAAACAAGAATTTGTTAATTAAACACCTACTATGTGTCAAACATTTTAACAGGTGCTGGTGATATGGACATGGGAAGGAAAACTATTCTTTCCATCAAGGACATTAAATACCTATGTTTTTGAAAATTATGCTCATTATGATTTCAAATGTCCAGTTCTAAGCATCTATAATTTAGACTTTCCACTAGTGAGAAACAGCCAGGGTTACTCCTTGTACCAGAGTGTTCATAATGAACTGGGTTGAAATGAAATGAAAACAACTTCATGTGTATCTTGGTTTGTGTCTCTTTCTCAAGTCAGCCCACTCTTTACACAGCCTTCCTCCCACTGTTTCCTGGTTATATCTTCCATATGACCCTTGGGCCTTGGGTAAAAAAAAAATGCTAGTGAGGATGGCAAACATCACCCTGCCACCCTCTCCCCCATTATGTGTCATTGTATCTTTGCATCACTTTAGGACTAGGGATAATGAAAATCTAACCCTTGCCTTCAAGATCAAAGACTGTTTCTCATCAGATCCTGCCATCCTTTTTCTTCCTCTGTTTCAAAAATAGCACATCAGGTCAGATGAAAGTTTTATAAACTAAAAGTTCTCTAGGACAATTTTGAATGTAACCCCTTAATGGCATCATAGTAGGATTAGAAGTGAACAAAAATATACACCTTGGTTAATTAAAGACACAAGTTATCAGACATTCCTACAGGATGGATAGTGATTGGATTCTTCATTGACTTTCTCTAAGGGATTTTAGACACACAACACCAATTCAGGTATTATGACTGAAAAATCTGTATTTAAGGAAACTTTTACTACCTGGATCTATAAATAAAAATATAAATCTATGTATAAATACATAGCTATACACATATAGATTGGGAGCCAAAGGCAACTCAGAGGGCATGGAGGTCAGGTGTCTCCCTTGATGGATGAGGAAATTGTTCTGAAGCTATTCAAGTTCCCATAGTCATAGACACAATCCAGATAGCATATTACTCATTCTTATTTGGGATAATGCCTTTCACTCACAGTGAAGTCAGCCAAGAGAAATTTCTATTATCACTCTTTTTCCTAGGGAAGAAATTGGTACACATACAGGTTAAGTAACCTGCCTCTAAGCGATTTCTGGTGGAACTAACAGAGATACTTTTGGTAACTTTTCAGTTTGGCATTTGCAAGGTCAGCTAAACGGAATCTGCATGTAATGCATACAATGGAGTATAGTGGAGAGGAGAGTCAAGTAGGAGTCAGGAGATCTGGATTCTAGTCCCAGATCTTCAACTGCCTGCTCTTGAGGCAGGTAGGTGGCACAGTGTATAGGCTGCTGAACTTGGATTCAGGAAGACCAGAGTCTGAATCCTTCCACCAAAACTTAATTAGCCATGTGCTGCTAGACAGATCATTTAACTTCTCCCAGCTGAAAAAAATGGGGATAATAATAAAACCTTAACTCTCAGGATTGAAAAGATCAAATCAGATAACTCTTTTTTTCTATTTGAATGTATTTATTTTTAGTTTTCAACATTCACTTCCACAAGATTTTGAGTTCCAAATTTTATCCCCATCTCATACCTCCCCCCATCCTAAGATGTCATGCATTCTGAATACCCCTTCCTCTAATCTGCCCTCCTTTCTATCTCTCCAAATCAGATAACTCTTACAAATTATTTTGCAAACTTTGAAGCACTATTTAATTTTGTTATTGGGCAAATCATCTCCATTCTCTTGGTCTCAGTTTTCTGATCTGTAAAATGATGGAATTATACTTAATGATCTCTATGGTCCTTTCCAGATCTACAGTTTTATAAAACTTCTCTCTAGTCCCCACCAAGTGTTATTTGGATAGCTACCAGATGCAACAAACACATGTAAGGGAGTGCTGTGCCATGTTAGTAGAAAACTAGAAAGTTGAGATATAACATAATCCCTGCCTCAAGGACCTTACAGTCTAGTAAGGCAGAAAACTATGAACACAAGTAACTATAAACCATATATTATATGGTAATTTGAGTTGGACAAAGGATGAGATAAGGCTGTAAAAGAATAGTAGCTGACAAGGTTGTGGGAAATCTTAAATACCAGGCATAGGGGTTTGAACTTTAACAACAACAGCAATAATGATAAATAGCCAATATTTATATAGAATTTTATGGTTTTACAAAGTGTTTGACATACATTATTTGATTATTAGAACAAAATTGTGAGGTTGATGCTATTATTATCTTCATTTTATACTCTCACAGTGAACTGAGGCTTAAAAAGATTGTGATTTGCCCACAAATAGCTAATAAATAATATCTGATATGGATTCAAACCCAAGTCTAGTAGGTAATAGAGTGATACTAAATACTTTTAAGATAGGCATCTAGGCATTTACAATATTATTCTAGCAATGTTATGAAGGGAGGTTTGAAGTATGGAGACAATGAAGGTGAGAAAAACTGGAAGGAGCTTTGCAAAAACCAAGCCTCTGTACTAGGGTAGTGGCCGTGGGGATAGAAAGGATGGAATAAATTGGAGAGATATAATAGAGGTAGAATCAATAAGACCTGCTAACTGACTGGATGGGATGTGAGTGAGAAAGAAGAGTCAAGGCTATGAAAATCTGAAATAAGGCCAACTGATAGACCAGCAGCAATGGTAGAGTCAGAAGGGGAAGGAGGTTTAGAGAGAAAGATGAGAAGCTCTGGTCTTAACATGCTAAGTTTAAGGTTATGCCTGAGAGGAACTGGCTTTTAGGAAGCTTAAGGTGCAAATAATAAATCTAGAGGTCAGAGGAGAGGTCAAAACTGATTAACAGTGGGTGTCTGGGGGTATTATAGTCAAGAGTCATTATTTCCCCAGGTGAACATAACTGAAAATACATGTACCAGTCACATATGCTTACTCTATAATACTAAAATCTTTAATCAAAATATCCACTCATTTTTTAAATAACAAAAGGATGTACAAATTAGAGTTACACGATCCCTAGGAAGGTACCCTTCCATTTCTAAAATCTTATGATAAAACCACCTAGAAAAATATGGTTCTTGTCTCACACTAAATTTTCATGTTTATTAAGTATTATTTAAGCTTAGCTTGGTCTTCCTTATTCTGTTAAAAGAGAACTTTGATTTTCCATCATTTAAGGTGCTTTTAGGGTGGATAAACAATAGTCATTGTCCTGTACAAAATGTTCTCTGGAAGTTTACAATTTTCACGAGCAACTTTGTTAGTTAATGATGAAGTCCTTGGCTTCAGCTAATCTAAGAGAAAACATTAATTTCAGTCTTGGTGCTCACTTTTATGCTAACTACAAATTCTTTATTCCCTTCCATGCTCAACTCAAATGCTAGTTTCAACATGGAACCTTCCCTGGTCCCCAAAGATGCTAGTGCAACTTCTTCTGAAACTATCTTACAATCATTTTGCATACATTCTCTACATACTTAAGGCATGCCCCTCCCATTGGAATATAAACTCCTTGAGGAAAGGGGTTATTTCAATTTTGTTTTCATATTCTTAGTTCCTGCCACATCGTGTCTGGCACACGGTATGCACTTAATAAATGCTTGTTGATTCATGTTACCCATTTTTAGGAGTAGGAAGTCGGTTTTATATTCTCCCCAACTTGTCACCTTTGCTTGCTATCATGCTCCATATGTCTCTTTCCTTTTATGTCTAAATTTGAAGAAAAAGAAAATGAACAAACTATCTGACTTCCTCTCTTTTTGCATAAAAGCCCATGATTCTCTCTACTCCCAGTCGGAGTAAAATTTATCTGGCTTTGCAGCATGGATTAGCAGATAGAATGATAGATTCAGAGACCGAAAGACTTGGGTCTGAATACTGCCTCTGGTATTTCCTAACTCCATGACCATGGGTAAAATGCAATTTCTCAGAACCTCAGTTTTTCACCTATAAAATGGGAACAATAATACTTGTAGCATCTACCTCACAAGATGATTTATGCAAAGTGTATTTCAAAGTTAAGAGCACTATGTAAATATCAGTTTTGATTAAATTGATCAGCTAGGGAGGGGTGATTAAACTGATCCAATGGAGATCAATTTGAGGATCACTGCTCCAAGGGCCGTGAGTGACTAACAGCATGCAGGAGAGTTGATGTGGCTCCAAATGCCAGGCTGACCTTCAGGAAGCCCAGGGCAAACCCCTTCACATGGGTGATTTCACAAAGCATAGATAACTTTGGGCAAGAAAAATGATAGAGTAGTTGAAATTTGTCTTCAGTTTCCTCTCAGCATATTTTTTTCAGCATGCCTCTTACCTTTTCTCCCTTAACACTCTCCAGTGGTACAATCATGAAATACTCCTGCTTTTCACACCCATAATCTTGGTGACACCTCATTTAAGATTATCCTCCCAGGGCAATATCTCAGGTTCAGCTCAAGCTGGATAATACTGCTTAAGGGTTTAAAGAATTGAAGTTTGACTAGAAAACAATGACTTTTTTTGGACCTTATAAACCTACTCCACAGACAATTACTTAGGAGGAGATTCAAAAAATTATTTTAAGCAATGTTAATATCTTGATATAAATGCATAGCCTCTTTTTTAATATTTTATTTTATTTCATTTTTAATTAGTAAGTATATATTTCTCTCCATTCCAGTCCTCTCCAAATTTAAAAGAAAAAAAGAAAAGAAAATCAAAGTTCTTGTAACAAATATATACATTCAAGAAAAACTAATTACCACATTGTAAATGCCCAAACAACTATGCGTCATTCTGCACTTTGAATCTTTGAATCCTGATAGAAATATCAGGATTTGTCTATAAACATAGCTAGTCATTGCATTAGTCAGAATTTTTAAATCTATCAAAGTTGTTTGTCTTTATACTATTGTTGTTATTGTATAAATTATTCTATGTCTGCTCATGTAACTCTGCATCAGTTCATACAAATTTTTCCAGGTTTCTCTGGACTCATCCCTTTCATCATTTCTTAAGGGACAATGGTATTCCAATATAGTATTTTATTCTAATGGAGGAATCCCTCCTGTGCTGTCATCAAAAGAACACTGTTCTCTAATAACCAGCATTCTGTGGGAAAAGTAAGGACAATAGAAAGATATTTTAGGACAGATGGACCTTTAGATATCTCACAAATAATATCATGTAGGTGGTTGCCTAACGTACTTATGCCTAAATCTACCCTGACTCTTAGCAAAATGAAGTGTGATATCTTCATGTTTCTCCACTGAAGAAAAAAATGTATGGCACACTTTTCAGTTTAATCTGCATTATTAATATTTCCTTATTCACTTCCTTAAGTGTGGAATTCAATAAAACAATAAATCAAGCATTATTGGTAGCCTTTGCTGATTTCCAAGGTATAAATATTCACACTGAAAATTTAACAATGGGATCTCAGACATACTTCATTTTATTACCCTTTGCTGATATTGTTTTTACAAATTGAAGGTTTGTGGCAACTCTGCTTTGAACAATTCTATCGGTGCTAATTTTCTAACAGTATGTACTTACATTGTGTCTTGTGTCGCATTTTTATAATTCTCACAATATTTCAAGTTTTTTCATTATTGTTATATTTGTTATGGTGAACTGTGATCAGTGATCATTGATGTTACTATTATAATTTTGGGGATATCAAAAATGGCACCCATATACAACAGTGAACTTAATAAATGTTGGATGTATTCTGGCTGCTCCACCTACCAGCTATTTACCATCTCTCTCCCTCTCCTCAAGCCTCCCTATTCCCTGAGACACAAGAATATTGAAATTAGGCCAATTAATAACTCTACAATGGCCTCTAAGTATAAAAGTGAAAGGAAGAGTCAATCTATGTGGTAAACTTCACTATTGTCTTATTTTAAGAAATTGCCACAGCCACCCCAACCTTCAGCAACCACCCCCCCATCAGTCAACAGCAATCAATATCAAGAGCAACCCCCCTCAACCAGCCCAAAAGGTTACAACTCACTGAAGGTTCAGATGATGATTAGCACTTTTTAGCAATAAAATATTTCTTAATTAAGGTGTGAACATTGTTTTTTTTAAATACTATTGAACACTGAATAAACTGTAGCATAGTATAAATATTACTTTTATTTGCACTGGGAAACCAAAAACTTCATGTGACCTGCTTTATTGTGATATTCATTTTATTGCAGTAGTCTGGAACTGAACCCACAATATCTCTAAGGTATGTTTGTACTGAATTTGTTAGTTTGTTTTTAACAAGATCTCAACTCAAATCCTGAATCTGCCACCTATCACCTTGAGTTCATCTCTTCAGTACCTCTTGATGACTCAAATTTTTGATTAGTAAAATATGAGGTGTTAAATTAGATGATCTTTAAAGTCTTTCCCAACTCTAAACTCTGCAATCCTCTTTTGTCTTTATTCAGTCAACAGCAAATAAAGGTTAATTAATGCAGATATTTGGTGTCCTAGGTACAAAGTCATTTTTTCCCTTTTCCCACAACCTACACTTTGAAAGCTAATTGGAATCTTAGTATCTCAGAGTGAATTAAAAAAAAATTAGTATTTTTCTTTGTAGTTTATGTTTACAGAATGCTAAAAGGTCATATTGAGTTTATGAGATAAGCACAAAGCACAAGCAATTAGTGAATATTTGGAGAAGCAGAATCCTTTTCTAATCATAAACTAGAATTATATATGTATTTTCTCTCTCCCTGTCAAAATTTAGTCCTCTGTTATCTTAGGGTTACAGTGGATTATCAGATGTGAGGGTATTGGTTAAATATCTTAAACTTCATTCTTTTAAAAATATTTTCAATTTAAGAATAATCTTTAAAAAAACTCAAGGAATCAAATCAACAAAATAAAAAAATAAAATCACAACAAATCCATTGAAAAACCACAAAGTATTTACAGTTTACCAAACAGAAACTTTAACATGTAAACTGCAGCAAAGCAAAAGCAGTAAGCACCCAACAATGCCCATTTTGCACAGGTAATTGTACCGGCTGCGCCGACCTTCTCCATGTATAAGGAGCAGGCTGCCAGAGTCACACTCACTCTCGAGTCTTTAGTCCTCAGCCAGATAAACACACAGAGACGAGCCATCGGGAGGCGCCAACACCAGAGCTTTATTCAGAGGCCATAACAGTAAGGCCAAGCAGGAAGGCCAGGGCAACAGAGCAGGAGCCAAGAGAGAGCGTGATCTGACCATGCTTGTTCCTAAATACCTACCTAGCCCCTCCTCCCCAGCCCGCTTACTAGCCAATGATTGTAGGGTCAGATACCGGAAGGGGCTGTCTGAGTTTAGCACACCAAGGGGGAGGGAGTGACGTAGGAGGCTAGGACTGGATACAGGAAGGAGGCGTCTGGGGTCAGTGCTACACAAACAGACCCAGGAAGTCAGGAAGGAGGCATCTGGGGTTGACGTTGTATATAGGGAGGGGACTAAGCAAAGGGAACTCAGTCCTCTGCCATCCCACTCCCACGTGGCACCGCCCCTTGCCTCAGAAGCACAAGCTCCAGCTACTTCCTTGCACCCAGCTTATCTCACATAGCACTGCCCACTGCCTCAGGGCTTCTCCGTACCCAGCCCATCCCAGTCCACCACGACTCCGCCTACCACAGCCCCTGCCTCGACTTCCAAAAATACCCAGATCTTACCCTAATCTTGCCACAGCGCCCACCTGGTAGTTGCCAATATCAGACAGTCCCTCACAGGTAATGGAGCTGTGAATTGATCCACCTTTTTTGATTTTTTGAAAGTAATGTAGAATTATACAACGAGTTACAAAAATACACATATTTTTTGACATAGTATCACCACAGAGACCATAAGCCTCAAGGATGTTGTTGAAAGTGAAAAGACGTCTATGCACACTTTTTTTTTCCTTAGCACTATTTTCTAAGAGCAAAAACAACTAGGTATTCATGAATTGAATAAAGATGGAATACATTAAGTATGAGAATGGAATGGAATATCATTGCACCATAAGAATAATGACCATGAAGAATTCAAAGAAATATGACATGGCATATGAAATGATATATCAGAGGAAAAAAGAGGGGCCAAAAGAACTATGTTTCCACTGAGTAAAAGGTACATAAAAATAAGAATAACAATAAATATTAATGTTCTGTATAGCATGGAGAAATTAAAATGGATCAAGAAAATGAAGTTAGTATATGTGTGACTATATTAAAGTCAACACACATGTGCTTGATATGAATTTGGTGATTAAACTCATAAAGGAAACTGTAGACATGTGCAATCATTTCCAGTTGCCCATTTATTTCAGCTCCCTTTATTTCATTTTTCTTATTTTCTTTTCTTATGTTCTTGTTCATATTTTTAATACCTCTACTTGTTAATAGAAGACCAAAACAATTTTTGATGAGAACCTTCCCCCAAACGCAAAACAAAACAACAACAAAGCAATGGTGTAAAGAAGGTCTAGAGGAAAAAGTGGAATCCATTGCTTAAATAAGAACAATTCCAGTGAAAGTAGTCAAAAATGGCACACACACACACACACACACACACACACACACACACACAAAACACAAAACACTTTGTTAATGGTTAATTTCAAGGGGGCAATACTGGTAGTGATCCTAATTCAGTAACTGTCCACTGTCCCCCATTGAATGTAGTAGAGAGAAGTCTCATCAGGAAAGCAAGTTCAAGAATTTGATATAATAAAGGCAGCTTTGTAACAACTAGAATCATTTCAGATGATAACTGCTCTGGATTTGTAGGGAAGACTCCTATTTCCCTGGTATCTAAGTCTTTCTAGTTGTGAAGTACCCTAAATTAGAAGGGATTGGAGCTTAGGGGAGCCATCCCTGAAGCCAGAAAAGGTGTAGGTGAGACTAACATAAAAGCACATCATTATGTAGCTGTGCCCACAAAAAGACAGCAGCAGCAAAATTTGATTCTCTTACTTGGGGATGAAAAGAAAAGACCAGTGAAGTAGAGAAATCACCCTAATGACATGATGAATAATGCAATAATGTTTAGGCAGCGGGGGAATATGTTGCTATGATAAAGAACAGTCATTATTTCATTTTGTGAAAATGAATTCTTAGGCATTACCCTTGCACTATAACTCATAGCAAGGCAAAATGATGCAAATTAGCACCATGTTCAACGGGATTGTACCTGCCACCCACTAGGCAAGGATCAGGTCTTCTATTTATTTTCAATTTTTCCACAGCACCTAACACAGTGCTCCATGCAGTGAGTATCCAATAAATGTTGTTGACTGAGTATTTTAAGAAGCTGCATAAGTATTCTGATACTAACTCAAAAGAGCATTGTGTAGGAGCTTTTTGAGTCTGAGCAAAAATGAGAAACCTCAAAATGTAGATTCCTTCAGCTTGCAGTTGATAACAACCATTTCTGCCTCCTTAAACCTCACATAATACTTTGTGCCCTCTCTTATGCAACTTAAACTTGCATTATAGACAGAGCATTGTGGGGTTCAAATGAAATAAAGGAATTGTAAAGCGCTTTGCAAACCTTAAATCACTGTATAAGTGCCAATTATCATTATAATTCTCCTTCTCCTTCTCCTCCTCCTTCCCTCCTTGTCCTCTCTCCGTTCCTCCTCCTCCTTCTGTCTGGTAATGACTTCCTTTCCTGAGCCTTCTAAGGCACTTCTGAAGAACTCAAGCAATGTTTATAGAGTAATACTGGAGTGCACTGGTAGATGGGAGGTTGAGTGAGGAATGTATGCACACACACTTTTAAATTTAATCTGTATCATTACATTTTCTTAAGTCTAGACAATCCACAAAACAACAAATCAAGCCCTGATTTCTAGGAGTGATGATTTCTCAGGTGTAAATGCTCACATTGAAAAGTCAATGATGATTCTTAGGAGCCAGTTGGAACTGTAGTGCTCAAGCACCACCCCCCAGATTTCAGATGTATTAAAGTGATCTGTGTACGGATCAAGTGTTCCCTGCTTGTCTGTAGCCTTTTTGTGAGGTCTTTCCCCACCACTTGCAGGGACCATGTTAGTTGAAGTTAAATTCTTAGAATGTAACCTTTGAAGGATGCCACCCAAAGAACTCGAAGAAGGGCTTTATTTGCCCTTACTGCTTCTAAATCATCCATTACAGTTAATAGGTGATAAAAAGCTAATATTTATATAGTTCTTTAAAGTTTGTAAACTGTTTTAAGTATGATATTGTATCTGATCATCATAACAACTTAGTGAGTAGACACTATTATTATCCCCATTTTATAGATAAGGATATTGACGCTAAGAGAATTTAAAAGACCCAGATTTACATAGTATCTGAGGCATAATTTGAACTCAGGTTCAACACTTTATCCACCATATGATGGAACTGCTTAAGATGGTAACGTAAAGTCTATAGAACAGATGCTACTTAACTTGGGAGATATTATAGAACTGAATGAACTTTTTGATTGGATGCCTATGTCTCATTGGGGATGCTCCACATTACTGTCAAGAAACTATTTGAAAAAAATGTATATATACATATATTAGACATATGTATACATACTATATGTAATATGATCATGTATACACAGACATATTGCAGTAAACCAGGAGTGAAAATGGGTCTCAGACATAGTTAAATAGTTATTTGTAGCACAGCCAGAATGATCGAAGTGGAAGACCTTAAGAGGTTAGAGTCAGTCAGTTTTCATGATAGTCAATTAAGAATTGATAAAGTGGCCCTGCGATTTGGAAAGGGTGGTAGTCCCAACAAAAGCATCTCTTTAAGACCAGAATAACCCTATACAGGGAGCTGGTATCCTATTATTCAAGGACTATGGGCCACTAGAAAGGGTATACTATTGTGCCTAGGGATATAGGACTAATGGATACTCTAAAGGGATTGGAAGAGCCAAAGGGGCACCGTCTCTTGGCTAGTCCTCATGGTAATGAAGAAGCAAAGGAAGAAAATAGCCCAACTTTGCTAGGAAGTTAAGGAAGACAAGATGAGAGTAGCATATCCTGGCCTTCCAGTGGGTCAGGAGGATTTGTCCCTGATTCCTTGTGATATTGGAGTTTTTGGAAATGATGATCTTCATAACAAAAATTAATGTTTAAATAATGCTTTGAGGTTTAAAAGGCACTTTGCAAATATCTACTTTGATCCTTACAGCAACCCTGAGAGGCAAGTTCTATTATTATTTCCAATACGTGTATGTGTATATTGATACACACACACACATATAAACATATGTATGTTTGTATGTATTTTCTATCAGAAACATTTTATTTTAACAAATATAATATCCAAGCCTTTTCTCTCAAAGACAGAGAGATGAATTCTCCCATGTCTTCTGACAAACTGCACTATGATTTAAGGTAACATTTATAGGAATCCTGAAGAAGAAAAATAACAAATTATAACAATATGTTAAAAATACAATTTGGGGTTAACATTTCATAATATTTGGGTAACAGTAGTCAGTATCTTATTCTTTCTTCAACAACTCCCCTCCAGGATTCAAAGGGAATTCTCCCTTCCATTAGTATCAATTTATAGATGAGGAAACATCCTGAGAGAGGAAACAAGCTCACATAGCTAGTAAGTGTCTGAAATAAAGCAAGCATTAGAATTTGATGATGAGCCCTTTAACCAGTACATGGTGAATAGGCAGTCAGACTATGGGGGGAAAAGGGCATCCCTGAATCTTGTCATAGGCACCATGAATAGGGGAAACTGGGTGTTCTGTGTTTGGCAGATCAGACCTGGCCATCCAGTGCTACCCAATCTCTTTTTTTCCTGGGGAACGAGAGTTACTGTCACCCAGCTAGCTTGTAGGGCAGAGCACCTAGTCTAGCTATCAGAAGGGGAACATCATAATAGTGAGGAATCAGGTCAATTACAGACCACATTTCAAGAGCAGACAGAAGAGACACTTTTACTGGCTTTTGCACCTATGTGACCATGTGACAAATCAGGTTAATGGGACCAAGAACATATGTGAGCACCTGGAGGCACTGATTGCTGGCCATTTTTTTTCAACTTGAAATTCATCTAAATGCCTTAATGGGGACCTAACAGGAGGACTGCACCCTGTTCCTCTAAGCAGAGGTCTTGGTGCAGCTGTGATGACCCAAAAAGCCAGATTTCCTAGACCACTGTTTGGGATCACACATACACACACACACACACACACCCACACACACTTCAAATGAAATTGCCCCAATTTTAGAGGAAAGCAAAAATTCAACTTGGGAAACCTCCATGTAAAAATGAAAACAAAGAAGCTATTTTCCTTTGGAAGGATTTTGCCAAGAAATATTCAGATAATAAAAAATGCTGTGAAAATATGATAGAAAAAATAATTGAAGAATACATTATTTAGTATTGGAACATGGACTAAAAAAGGATAAGAAAAGTTTATTTGAAAATAAATAATATACACTTTGCCTCTCTCAATGGACAGACTTCCTACCTTGAACAATGTTCACACTGAATATCAGGGCCTTTGCTGATGGTGGTGGCTCTCTCTACCTTTGAAGTGTCTTCAGGGACAGATGGAGGAAAGACTCTAAACAGACATACTATTGAACTCAGCCTAATCTTCTCATCCCTGGACTAGACATCATTGGGTTAGCAGGTTTGGATCTATTCTCAAGGAATATATGAAGGCCACCCTATCATGAGGAGTGCCTCATGGACTTTTCAGGTCTGACAGAATCTCAAGTTCTGTGTACCTCCCCCCAAAGTTACCAGTGACTTCTTAAGGGAACAGGAATTCTATGAGAAGTTACACTCAGTAGGTTCCTCCTGTTGCTGCTTGAGAATTATAGTCTTTACATCTTAGTAAAGCAACCACTGACGTGTGTACCTAGATTCTATTTCATTGGACCAGATCTGATTCTCCCCTGAAACAGTTCCCTTACTCCTTCCTGGAGACATTTGCTATGTATGACCTCCTCAGGTCTTGCCTTATCTCAGCAAGCATCAGGCACGTGGCTTCCTATCAGAAGCCTGTCTCTCTTCTAACTAGCATTGGCACTCTGTGTACTCTCTCATGTACTTTCATTCCAAACTATTTGGGGAAATGCAGTACTTCACCTCCTCCAATCAATGCATTCACCTTCCTGCCAAAAGACATGGGGAAGTGAGGAGTAAAAGTTCCCACACATGCTACATTTATAGTGAGAACATCAGTGCTGATGTGAGTATACTTGTATGTGCATTGTGTCATTTAGGGGTGCTACATGTGGCCTTGGTAATGTAAGTAGTCCAGGGGGGCAGCTAGGTGGTGCAGTGGATAAAGCTCTGGCCTTGGAGTCAGGAGGACCTGAGTTCAAATCCAGCCTCAGACACTTGACACTTACTAGCTGTATGACCCTGGGCAAGTCACTTAACCCTGATAACCTTACCAAAAAAAAAAGCAAAAAGAAAGTAAATAGTCCAAATCAACTTCTATGAAATCTTCTTTCAGCCCTCAGTACAATGGAATCACACTGAGTAACAAAAATTGACTGTGATAAAGGCCAGGTATGCAATAGTGTCAACTGATTCAAGACTTCTATATTTTTTAGTAATTTCTCCTTTCTGTACAAATGAATTTTCAATATAATTACAAACAGATATTATAATATTACATTGAAATATATTTTTCATCCTAATATCTCTAGTAAGTGCAAATGTATTGAATCAATTGATGTTGCTTTGGTCCTTGAAAGTATTCTTAAATTTCAGTCCTGGTATTCATTATCAAGTAACTGAGTATAATATTTGATGTGTCTTCCAGGTTGTTCTCTACTCAAACCATCAAGCAAGGTGGTCTTTCCAGAATTTCATTGACAACTGTGTAGGAGAACTGCCAACATTGCCACACAGTGAGGTTAGGAGTACCAAACTGTGTGAAACATGAGTTGACTAGGTTCAGAATTTAGCTTGGGATAAGGTGAGCTCCTGCTGAAACATATTAAAAATATAAAATATGTGGCTCTTCCCTTAATATCTAGAATTCTTTCTATATAAAATGTCCATTTTACACACACACACACACACACACTCACTCACTCACTAGTATTCTAGTATCCACATAGTTTACTGAATATAGAAAAACAAAGAAAAGGGGAAAATATGAAGTGCCTTTAGATAGAGCCTTTCTTCTCCATTTTTTTCCCTGAAATCTCTCTTATTTATCCTCATAGTTTTTTTTTTTTTGTTGTTGTTGTTGGGGTTGGGTGGGGATGGAAGAATAGTTTCAACCTACTCATTTTTTTCATGTGGACAGTTCTGCTATTTGAGAAGTTCTTCTCTTCATTGGATTTTTGTGCCTCTTTTATCATTTATCAATTCTGTTTTTAAGGTATTTTCTTTAGCATTTTTGTGCCTCTTTTACCAAACTAATGATCCTTTTTTCATTATTTTCTTACACCACTCTCATTTCATTTCCCAATTTCCTCTATCTTTCTTATTTTATTTTTAAAATCTTTTTTGAGATCTTCCAGGAATTCTTTTTGGGCCTGAGACCAATTTGCATTTTTCTTTCAGGCTTTGGCTGTAGCAATTTTGATTTTGTTTTCTTCTTCTGAATTTGTCTTTTGATCTTCTCTGTCACCAACTTAACTTTCTGTGGTAAGGTTCTACTCTGGGGGTTTTGTTCATTTTTCCAGTTTATTTCTTGACTTTTAATTTTATGTTAAATTTAAGCTTTGCTACTTGAGTGGACAGGTTATTATCTCAAGCTTCAGGTTTTTGTGCAGCCATTTTAAGAGCTAGTTCTGGGTGTCTGTAAGCTTTCAGATCTTCCACGATGGTATGATCTAAGAAGAGGTATGTTTACTACTCTCCTGGCCTATGCTATGGTCTTTGAGTGACCCCATGGACTCTTTCCTACCCTCAAACTGTGACCAGGATTCCCTGATCCCTTGAAGCTGCAAGCTTTGTTGTGCTAATGTTCCTCTTCACCATGGGACTGTGAGCCAGGGTTTCGAGCCAGATCCACATATGGGCACAAACAGAGTCCTGCACCCAGTGCCACAAAGAGACTCCAATAATCTCCTTCTGACTTGTTATCTGACCCCCTTTACCTCTGTGGGCAGAGAACTCTGCATGCTGCTGGTAATTATTCAGTTGACCTCAAGACCTGCTTCTGTCTTGTTGGGAGGTTACCTGCACTGGACTGCACTCCACTCTCAGTCTGCTGGGACAGACCTTTCCTGCTGACCTTCTATGTTATCTTGGAATGGAAAATTGTTCACCCTGTTCTTTTGTGGGTTCTGCTACTCCAGAATTCATTTTGAGGTGTTATTTTAAAGTTGTTTGGAGTTGTTTGGGAGAGCTAAAAGGAGTCCCTGCCTTTTCTCCACCATCGTGGCTCCATCCCTCAATCAAGGAGTCTAGATGACTTAATTCTTTGTCTTGCATAATTCAAACTTGAAATCCAGAATGATTAAACCTTCACATTTCTACCAACAGAATAACAATGTGCCTGTCTTGCCATGGCCTCTCCAACACTATTTCTCATCTTTTGTCATTTTTGTTAATTTGCACTGGTGTGAGGTGAAACTTTAATTATTTCAATTTCTCTTACTATTAGTGATTGAAAGCAATTTTTAATATGGTCTTTTATAATTTGCAATTCTTTTAAAAACTTTATATTCTTTGAAAACATGAAAATTAGTGGCAATGGTTTCCCTTCTTTTAATAAAGGGTAAATTTCTTTCTTTTTTTTTTTTTCAACCAAAGGGTACATTTCAAAAGTATACAAATGCACTGTTATCAGTGGCAGTCTTTCTTTTGTGTTATTTTGCCAAATTGTCTCCTGGAAGCATTATTTGTATGTGTATTTATTTATGCTTGTTTTGTTAAAATGACATTTATTAACAAAAAAGGAATGTAATAAAGCAAAATAATGCATACAGATAACAAAAATATGGAGTCCCACTCCTATCTTGGTATCCAGTTTCACACCAATGTTATAAACCAGATATTGTCCATTAGAATTCTTTAGAATAAGAAGCTTTCAGAAAAAAGATCAATGATAACAAATCATAAAGACAACAATGAACATGACAGGTATGCAGCACCTGGGAGATGGCAGCCTTTTCAAATAGTGAGTTAGAGAATATATATTTTAACTATGAGTTTGGTCTCTGAGCTTTCAACCCTATTATTTATTCGTAACCTCATGGGAGCCCTGGATTGAAAATTTGCAAGTACAAAAAGTCAAAGCAATTTGCACATGCCAGGTGTCTGAGCAAATGTTATGCCCAGTTATCAGCATAAACCAGATGCTCAATGACTTAGTGAGAAGAGTGGTATAGCCTACTTACTGTTACTTTCACAAGCTGGCATGACCTCCTTACAGAGTTCCCACCTTCTACAAAAATGGTAGATAGATTTTATTAATCATAATGATACCATTTTCAATATTAATAATAACTTTTCATGACATTAGTTGGCTGATTGTTATGGTTATTTAAAAAAAAAACAAATTCAGACCTTTCTGATAATCCATAGAAGCTAATTACACCCATCTCTGTCCCTACCCTTTTCATCACTATTATCCCTAACCCTAGAATATCAGATATTTCAGCCTAGTCAACACATGTCCTAGCCTATATTTTAACCCATAACCTAAGCATTGTTTACTCTTAATATAATGCCATTTAATAAGTCATTTTGTGACTTATGTAAACCAATCAACAAATAATAAATTGAAATCGGTGATAAAAATCAATTTGATTTAATCATTGCATGTAAATACTTTGAAGATTTTTCATTTCATTAGCACAGGTATTCATTCTACCTACCTGGATTGCAACCTCTTGACATCTTAGCTTTGAGAATCATTGAGAGTTGTTGCAGCTGAAAAATTTGTCTTCCTTTAGCTAATCTGATGAAGTCTCCAAACTTCTCCAGGCTTTTTGTGAATTAATAGGGTCAGAAAATTAGAAGTGAAAGTTCATTTTGTTCAACCCTATAATTTGAAAGATGAGAAAATTGAGGTCCAGATAGAGTGATTTGTCTAAGGACATATAGGTGATAAATGTCAGAGCCAGAATGTTAACCAGAGTATCCAAATTTAGGATTCATTTTACTGCCTCAAGGATCCTTAGAAGACAAATATACTGTCAGCCACTAGATTTGTACTTAAAGCATTTCTAGTGTAGTAAAACCTGACCTGAGCTCAGGTTAGCCTTTAAGAATTGAAGGTTATGTTGTCAAGGAAGTGGAAAAAAATTGGGTCACTAATACACTGTTGGTGGAGTTATGAACTGATCCAACCATTCTAGAGATCAATGTGGAACCATGCCCAAAAGGATATTAAAATGTGAATACCTTTTGATCCAGCAATACCACTACTAGCTCTGTACCCTAAAGATATCAAAGCAAAAGGAAAAAAGACCTATTATTAACAAAAACATTTAAGCAGCTCTTTTTTGTGGTGGCAAAGAATTGGAGACAGAGGGATGCTTATCAGTTGGGAGATAGCTGAACAAATTGTGGCATGAGATTTTGATGAAATACTATTGTGCTATAAGAAATGATGAGCAGCATGCTCTCAGGAAAACCTGAGAAGACTTATATGAACTGATGCAAAATGAAATGAACAGAAACAAGAGAACATTGTACGTGGTAACAGCAATAATGTACATGATGAACTGTGAATGACTTCTCTATTTCCAGCAATACAAAAATCTAGACAATTCTGAAGAACTTATGATGAAAAATACTAAGCACCTACAGAGAAAGAACGGATGGATTCTGAATGCAGATTGAAGAATACTTTTTAAAATCTTATTTTTTATGTCTTTGGGATATAGAACTACTAGTGGTATTGCTGGATCAAAGGGTATACAGTTTTACAGCCCTTTGGGCATAGTTTCAAATTGCTCTCCATGATGGCTGGATCAGTTCACAGCTCCACCAACAATGCACATAATCATTACTCTTAAAATGTATTTATTGTGTGCCTGTTATAGAGAGAACTAGACACTAGGTGCTTGTTAGCAATCAGTTGTATGAGGTTATAAGCCTGGAAGAGGTTAGCAGCTGGGCTAAACACTTAACTGAGATCATAGACTGTGGAAGCAGGTTGTATGACTGGGAGGAGGTAGTGGTATTGTGGAAAGGGCTTTGGAGTTCAGAATGAGAGAACCTAGGATCTTAAGTCAGATACTCAATATCTCTGTGAACTTGGGAAAGCCATATCACCTTTTGGGCCTCAGTTTCCTCCTTTGTCAAAGTGAGTAGGTTAGACTGGGTGAACCATAGAGCTAGCTTGGCCAAAGGAGAATGCTCAGACAATCTAGAGTCTCAGGACATGCTCTGGTTTGAGGTTCAGAGGTTCAAGTGAGTCAGAAAATGAAGATAGAGGAGTGATTAGGTATATGGACCAGAGATGAGCATTACAAAGGCCCAAACCACGTACTAAGGTCAAGGTAAAAGTGGATCCAAGTGTACATAAGCATGGAAAAGAGCTCTATATTGATATAGGTCAAAGGTAATTAATTGTAAAATGTACAAATGGAAGCTCTTTCTTTGAAGAAGATATCTCAACACTTAGAGCTTTCTAATCATCTTAAAAACAGTTATGGAAAATACAGTGCAATAATAACATAGTATCAAGGCTGACTCTAGTCAGCCTATAGGTGTGATTTGAAAGGTATTGTAAATCCAAGTCTGCCCAATTATACATACATACATATATATATATATATATATGTATGTATGTATGTATGTATGTATATTTAGTGAGGCAATTGGGGCTAAGTGACTTGCCCAGAGTCACACAGCTAGGAAGTATTATGTGTCTGAGGCTGGATTTGAACTCAACTCCTCCTGATTCCAGGGCCAGTGTTCTATCCACTGCTCCACCTAGCTGCCGCATACCCAACTATTTCTTCACCATCAACTAAATTGTGGTTCTCTTCTACCTGCCTACAGATTCCCATCAATGGAGTTAAGGTAAGTGCATCTCCAAAAATTGTTATTAAAATTGGCCTCCTTGATGTTTCTCACAAACATTACCCTATCTCCTATTTCAGTTATCTTCTCCATACTTAGAATAGCGTTCTTCCTTACCTCTGCCTCATAGAATCCCTTAAACACCACCTTCTACGTGAAGCTAACTGCTAGTCTCTAACTCCCCAAACTACCTTGCATTTGTTTTATATGCATTTATACAAGTAGATGTCTCCCCTTATAGAATATGGCAATCAGTCAATAAGCATTTATTATATTTGTGTTTAATATAGAATATTAATACAATGCTGTTAAGTTTTATTGAGTTATATTACATTATATTAACTGTATTATAATAGACTATCTCATAATGTCTTCTATTAGGATGTTAACATAATAGAATATTTTCATACCTTATTATTTCAAGTATACACACACATATATTCATATAAATACAAAGAGGTGTTGTTTCATTTCTACACATACACACACACACACGCACACGTGTATATATACTTGAAAACAGGGGCTGTTTCATTTCTATCTCCAGAGCCTAACAATGTTGGCACAAAGTAAGCATTTTAAAAACAACTGTTAATTGATTGATAAAAATGCATATACCTCTCAAATTAACACAAATTATCTTGTTCTTTTGGCTAGCTGATCCTTGGAAGATGGATAGAACCATATAATTTGAGAAATGAAAGGAAGACACATTGGATGCTATCTAGTCTATCACTTAATTTTACAAATAAATTTTACAAATGTGGGAACTGAGGCCTCAAGAAGTTAAGTGACTTGTCCAGCTCAAGAATAAACCTTGACTCCAGGTCCAGAGTTCTTACCATCTATCATATTATAAACTTTCCCTAAAGGTATGAGATACAGATTATGTAAGTTTCACTATGAGGTTGAGTATACCTGTAGAGGATAAGTAAACTGAGGCAGAAGTGCAAGACTAAGTTTGGCAACCAGTTGGGGAAATATAGTGCCTAGGTAGCAAAAATAGGTGGGGATAGGTGGGGATGAAGTGAAGACAAATTTGCTTACAAATTCTCTCTCTTCCCCCTCTCCCCTCCTCCTCTTTCTCCTCTTCCCTCTCCTCCTCTCTTGCTTGAAAGTAGAAGTGACTTTCACATTTATCTACTATAAAGAACATAGGGAGGAATATTTTTCATGTGTTTTTCTTTTTCCTGTTTATATAAATCAGAATATCAGGTTCACTAAAATCTCATGCTAACTCAAATCAAATGATCCCTAAAGTATTTTGGTAACTATGACCCAATACTAGTGCTCTCACTACATTTTGTAGAGTGAATTATTGGGTTTTTATGTCTTTTTCCCCCAAAAGAAAGAGATTCTAGGAACAAAGGACAAGGAACCACATTCCTCCTTAAGTAATATGCTTTTTGAAGACAGAAAAGAAACAATAATAATTATTAATATTGCTATTATAATTATTATTATTTTCCCTCCTGAGCACTTATTGCTGAAGTCAAGAAAGTTCCTCAAAGCAAGATGTCTGTAGTGGGTTGACCAGTGTTCTCCTTGACTCTGCATGGTCAATCTGAGGACATCACTGGATTGGGTAGGGGACAGAAGACCAGGGTTCTTGTTTCAGCCCTATCCTTCATTCACTATGTGACTTTGGACACATAGTCTATTAGGCTCAATTTCTCATTGTGTAAAATGGGTGTATTGGTCAAAGTTA
This sequence comes from Vombatus ursinus, assembly GCF_900497805.2. Lineage (NCBI taxonomy): Eukaryota > Metazoa > Chordata > Mammalia > Diprotodontia > Vombatidae > Vombatus > Vombatus ursinus. The sequence continues at coordinate 18,937,784 of NW_020954550.1, forward strand.
TTTCTAAGTGTGCTAAACTCTAATATTTTTTGATTCTTTGACTCTACTGCTCCATCAGAAAGTAAGCACATTCACAATGAGCATAGTCACTGTTCTAATATGTATTGTTTTCCCCTTATATTGATTCTATAATGTTGTTTACTGTCAAAAAAGAAAGTAAACATCTTGAATATCATAAAACAGCCCTTTTCTTCACTTTCTGACTTTGATCCTGTGAGATGGAATCCCATAAAACAGAATCCATTGCATGGTTTAATAAGAAACTCTTTGTTCATGAAATTACAGCCTATGTAAATGTGATTATAAATATAATACTTCATGTTTATATAACACTTCTACAATGTTAAAGTGTTTCCACACATCATTTCAGTTTATTCTCACTACAATCCTGATGTATTCATGGCAATTATTAATCTCTCCATCTGATAGGTGAGGAAACTGAGGTACAAATAGTTTAAGTAATTTGGAAAGGCTACACAACTAATTGATGATAGAATTACATGAAGGTCCAAGTCTCCTGACTCCTAACCCAGGGCTCATCTCACCAGACTACCCCTTTATACTCCATCCCATCCCACAGATAGAACTAATCAATCATCTGGTATCACTCTAGATGGTTGCTTTCCAAAAGACATCTGGATATTAGAATGATCTTTTTTCGCTTCCCATCTATATGTTCAACATCTTTTAGAATTGGTCTCCCTATGTGATCTCAAATCTGCTTTTATTTTCAAATGCAAATCACATAGGGATACACATTATGCCTGGTCAAAAAGAAATTATATTCTTCCCATCCAAATGTCGGATGGGAAACACTTGCCAGGGGAAAAATAAAATCTTTGCTCAGTCATTTTGTTTGAATCTCTGCAATTATTCTGAAGAGCATGCAAGGGTAATTTCATTAGGACAATGTGGTTAGACTACATTTTAAGGACTCAAATGCTCATTTCAAAATATAAAGCGGAAGTTTCAGAAGATACATTGAAGTATGTATCTCCTTAAAAAAAAGACCCATGAGAATACCTATGTGAATTGATACAAGGAAATAAGTAGAATCAGGAGAACAATATGCTTAATGGCTACAATAATATAAGAGAAAACAACAATGAAATGTAGCTGAACTGTGATTAATTATAATAACCAATCTTGACCTCAAAGGACAGATGGTAAAATATATTTCCCTCTGCTCAGTAGAAGATATGTGGCTGTGGATGTAGAGTGCTGCATACATTGTTAGATTAAATTGGTTGGTTTTGCTCAATTGTTCTTTGGAAATTATAGTGTAGGGCTCAATGGGATGGTAGTTAACATTAAGGGAAAGTAATATAAAAAAGGCATTCATAAAATAATAGATATAATAAATAAATAAATTTACTATTAAAAATTCAGATATGGGAGACACAATGCTATGTCTACACAGCTCAATGAATTTAGCTACATGCTGATGAATTAAGCATTTTACTTAGAGGATATACCTAATGAATTAATGAAGATATCAGTCATATGACTAGATAGATAGATTTTAGGCACACACACATATAGTACATAATTTTTCACATATATATGGGCAGCTAGGTGGTTCAGTGAATAAAGTGTTAAGCATGGGGTCAGGAAGAACTAAGTTCAAATCCAGCCTCAGACATTTACTAGCTGTGGGACCCTGGGCAAGCTACTTAATCCCATTTACCTCAGTTTCCTCATCTGTAAAATGAACTGGAGAAGAAAATGGTAAACCACTCCAGTATCTTTTTTAAAAAAAACCCCAAATGGGGTCATGAAGAGTCAGACATGACTGAAAATGACTGGACAACAATAAAAATATATTTGTGTGTATATGTGTGTATATATGTATGTGTGTATTTATGAATGTATCTGTGTATATATGACATATACTCATACTATATATATTTATATTATATATATATAATTTTTATATCTACTTTATCATTTTAGTCTTACAATAATCCTATAAGGTAGTTACTATTATTATCCTCATTTTAAAGATGAGGAAATTGAGGTTCACTGAGGTTAAATCTAGGATCACATGGCTGACTAATGTCTAAGCAAGATTTTAAACCAATTCTTCCTGTCTCCAAGACCAGCAATCTAACCTATATATTGTGTTACTTCATGTTACAAAATAAGAAGGAGATTAATGAAGAAGACAGGTGGGTCATATACACAGCACATTACACTGTTAAATGTATCAGAAGATTGTTTTAGCACAGAATTGTATTTGGATCTACTCTGGCCCCTGGTAATAGCCTGATGGTCTATCTCATATTTGTAAGATACCCCAGTAGTTCTGGGAAAGAAAAAAAAAACTGAAAAAATCCCTTTGTGAATGCTAATACATACATACATATATACACACTCACATGCATATATATGCCTTTAGTATTCTATCATGTCAGTCAATCAACAAATATTTATTAAGCACCTATTATATGCAGGCACTGTACTAAGAGCTGGGGGCAGGAAAAAAAGAGGGAAAAGATAGTCCCTGCCCTCAAGGAACCTACAGTCTAACAAGGGAAACAACTGGCAAGCAGATCTATAGGAACAAGCCATGTACATGATAAATAAGAAACAATTAGGAAAGGGAAGGCATTAGAATTAAGAGGAATTGGGAAAAGTTTCCTGCAGTTAATGGGATTTTAGTCGGGACCTAAACAAAGTCAAAAAACCAGTGGGCAGAGATGAGGAGGGAGAGCATTCTCGGTATTGGGTGACAGAGAAAATGCCGAGAGCCGAGATGGAGGGTTTTGCTCATGGAATAGCAAGGAGATCAGTGCCGCATGGCAGGGTGTAAGGTATAAGAGGACTGGAAAGTCTGGAGCGGTAGGTTATAAAAGGCTTTGAACACCAAGTAGAGGATGTTGTATTTGATGTCAGAGGCGATAGGGAGCCACTGGAGTTTACCGAATGGGGCAATGATATGGTCAAAGCTGCACTTTAGGAAAATCACTTTAGTTACTGAGAGACTTGAGGGAGGCAGACTCACCAGCAGACTGCACAATAGGTTCAGGTGCGAGTTGATGAGACTGGTGGCAATGTTAAGAGAGAGGAGGGGGCATATTCCAGAGATGCGGCAAAGGTGAAATTGATAGGTGGTGTTGGGAGGGTAAGAGATAGTGAGGAGTCCAGGATGACTTCCAAGTTGCAAGCCTATAAGCTTAGGAGGAACATGTTAACGTCTACAATAATAAGAAAGGTAGGAGGGAGAGCTTAGGGGGAAAGATAATGAGCACAGTTTTGGACACCTTGAGTTTAATGTATCTACTGGACATATGTAAGAAGCAGTTGGAGGCACAGGATTGAAGGTCAGTAGAGAGGTTGGGGTAGGATAGGTAGATTTTAAAATGATCAACATGGAGATAACTAAATTAATGGGAACTGATGAGATCATCAAGTGAAGCAGTATAGAAGGAAAAGAAAAAAGGCCTAGCACAAAATCCCACGGGACAATTAAAGGGCATCATCTAGATGAGAATTCAACAAAGAAGATTGAGAAGGAGCAATACGAGAGGTAGGAGGAGAACCAGGTGTCTCCCCCACCTAGAGAGATGAGAGTATCAAGGGGGAGAGGGCATCAATAGTGTCAAAGGTTGCAAAGAGGTCAAGGAGAAGGAGGATTGAGAAAAGGTCATTGCATTTGGCAACTACAAGATCATTGAGAACTTTGGAGAAAGCAGTTTCATTTGAAAGACAAGAAGCTGAAGTTAAAAAGGAGTGAGAGAAGAGAAAGTGGAAACATTTACCAGAGGTGACCTTTTCAAAGAGTTTAGCCAGAAAAGGCAGAAGAGATATAGGATGGTATTAGGGATGGAAGGATTAAGTGAGATTTTGGTTTGTTTGTTTTTCAGGATGTGGAAGATGTGGGGCATGTTTGTAGGTAGTAGGGAGAATAGTAGACAGGAAGAGATTGAAAGTAAATCAGACAGTGGAGATGGCAGAGGTAGCAATCCATTGAAGGAGACAAGATAGAAAGGACTCATTTGATCAGGTAGAGGGCTTCACTTTGGTAAGGAGTGAGCTTTCCTCATCATGTGAGAAGGGTGAAGGAGAAGATAGCGTCAGAAGGCACTTAAGTGATAGGAAAGGAGAGAATAGAGGAAGAGAAGAGAGTGCTCACAATGAATTCACCTCACTGCTCCCCTAATTAGTGTAGCTTTGGTATTTTATTATGTATTTCTGTACTTACTAAAGAGATTTTACTTAAATCAGAAATTCAGATTGTGAATAAATTTTAACATCTTTGGGCTTTGTCTTACCATTTAGCTCTTTACGAGCTCATGGCTACTTATGCCAAGGAAGCAAGTTTCTCAGAATTCAGATATTCAGAATTCAGATAAATCCACGAAAATAAGCTTCTATCTCTAAGAGAACAAACCCAATCAATTGGTTAAATTGGACATGGCAGTGAACCAGACTCTCCACTCAACTTTTTTCCTTTTCATTTTCTTAACAAATTACAATTATTAATAATCGCAAACTACTGATCTGAGAGTATCTATAAGAATATACCTTACTTTCCTTATCAGTGACTGCCCTGGATCTTCTGAGAAGCAAGAAAACTGGTGAAACATCATTGACATGTCAGCTAGGGCATCTTTCTTATCCAAAAAAGGAAAACTAAACATCAATCTTTGTTATAGAGCATACCTCAAATTGATATGGTAGATTCACAGATTTGCAGTATTTACCATTTTCAGCTCTTATGTGTCCTCCAACGGATGTTAAAATATCCTTTACTAAATTTCATTTGAATAAGTATAGTTTATATACAAGCTTTTTTTTTCCTTTTCCTAGCACAGATGCTTATTTAAAGACAAAATTATTCTTTTGAGCAATATCTGTACCAAATTTAGGAACAAATATACAAAGAAAAAACTGACTACTTCCCTTATCCACTTTAAGGGAAAAAATCCTATTGACTGAGAAAAATAGCGATAGTTCAACAGTCAACCAAACTACCAGTATAAAACTCACCAATCCCATAGGGAATACTTACCAACTTCCATACCCAATGAGTTTATTGTGAGTCATGTTACACTAAGGGCAAAAAAACCCACACATTCCAAAAGTATGCTTTGATGTGCTAACCACTTGCTTTTCACCTAAATCCCTCATTATCACATAGGAAGGCAATAACTCGAGCCTTAACATTTTTGCGGTGTGTAAGCACCAAGAATTCTACTTTTTCTGGAAATGGTCTTTTCAACTGTCTGAAAGAGGAAAAGTTTCATTCCACACAAATGTACAACTCTCTCCTATATATCCTTCTCAACCTTGGCTCTCTGGTGAATGAGAAAAATATTTTCTTGGAATTTTCAATATCGTTGAAGGGAAGGCAAAAGGTAAGAGGCAAAGAACATTGAACATTAAACAAAATTCAAGAGGTCAAAAGTAGCTTCAAGATTGAAATGGAACACAATCAAATCATGAAGAAACAAGTAAGTGAATTATCCCTAGACCATACCATTGCATCTACTCTCATTTTTTGTTTGCTGTTATTGGGGTCTCTCTCTATATGTATGCATGTGTGTGTGTGTGGATAGATAGATAGATAGATAGATAGATAGATATGGATACAGATACAGATATAGTGGTAGATATATATATATATGTAGATATAGACATTATATATGTATATATGTGTATATATACACACTATATCTATACATATATATTCCAGACCAATTATTTCATTGATATAGAAAATTATTGCTGTGGAAACTCCCACCAAGGCAAAATGGCATTTTCCATGCAACTTATAGAATCAGGGAATTAACCGGGGCATTGGGAGGTTATAATTTTTCCAAGATCATTCACATAGTATGCGCCAGAGTAGAACTTAAACCAATGTCTGCTCCACCTCCAAGACAGGCTCTGCAACCACCATACTACTTTGTATCTCAGTTTATTATACCTACTTGTTATAAGAGTTTTCTATCCCTTTTTTGTCATTTTTTGTTTGGGAAGGGAATTTGAGTGGAGGAAGATGGAGACTAATTGAGCCAAATAGAAGGTAGTGGGGAGGAAGAAGGGGACAGAGAAATCATCTTCATTCAGGTTTGATTTCCTTGAAAATCTACAGTGTTGGGAGACCCACTACCTCCTGAACTAGCTCATCCATTTCTTGATAGCTTTGTTAGGAACTATTCCATACATCAGGCTGGAATATACCTTACCCTCTTTTACTTCCACTCATTACTCCAATTCCACTCTCTAATGTGACTCTAGCAACAAGTGGAGGCTTCTTCTCCAAAATACTACCAATGGTTAGGGCAATGACTCTCTACCACTTCCTCTTCTGAAGAGTTGGCAGGAGCTACTCTTCCTGGTCACCTCAACTATGACCCTAGTAGGAGTAGCACAGACTGTCCTCCCTTACCCCAAATACTCTTGGAGCTGGAGAAGGAAGAAACTTTTTTATATATTTCGCCTACATCTTGGAAGGAAGGAAATAAAGGAGAAAAAGAAGCAAGGAAAATCATGCAAGGATGGACTTGCCCAAGATAAAGACATTTTTATACTTGAGACATTGATAACAGTTTTTTTTTCTGGTGGTGGTTGTTTTTATACTTTGAGAACCATCTCTCTCAAGAAGTAGCATGACACAACAAGAAAGCATTGGATTTGTAACAAGGAAGACTTATGTTCCAATTTTGCCTCAGAAAATCATTAGTTGGGTGACTCTCATCATTTAGTTAATCTCTCTAGGCTTCAGTTTCTCATCTCTAAGTTAAAAGGGTTGGATTCAATAACATATATACACATCTATATCTCTCTCTCTATATACACACATATATATATATACATACATATACATGTAGATATGTACTTATGTATATAAAAGATCTTATTGGCTTAATATATTAATATCTCTCAATTTTTGTTCTCTCTCCACATATTTGTTACCTCTTATTGGCTTGATTAACTGATGTAGTGTGTGATGGACATAGAGTATTCTGCAACTCTCCCATTGGCTGGGACCTCTCCTTGATGACAAGGGCATGCCATGGGATTCCCATTCCCAGGGTTGCTTCCCTCTTTCAATGAAGAATCAGGGCAGGGCTTTTTGGGGGAGAAATGTGGAAAACACTAGATCTGATGGATCTATGAGGGCTTTCCAGAAGTTGGTCCCTTTCCCTTTGCTCTGACAGCTCTTCCTCATCTCTTTACTCCTGAGCATCAGAATAATCCTGAGATAGCTTTGATTTATAAAGTGTTAGTAGCACCCTATCTGGGTCACTGGGAAAGAACCTTCTTTCTTCTTTGTTTTCTTTCTCTTCTGAAAGGTTTTCCTTGCTAACTCAGCCAAAACAAGACAATTCTCCAATGCTGGAAACATCGTGAGTCTTCTTGAAGCCTAGTCATTGTCTTCAAACAGCTACTAAAGTGCATTTCTTTCTAGATAATGGAAGTCAGTCTAGCTAAGTTCAGCTTATAGAGGTTCATCATCAAGATAGCCACAGAGTGATGATTTTTCCCCTACAGAAACTCTTTATAACTGAGATAGTCTTGAAGACCATCTACAAAACTGGGGAGGCATTACTATCTGTTTAGGGGAGGGATTATTCATTCATATGAAACCACAGATTCTTGAAATACTATTTTCATACTCTACCTAAAAAAAGAAAACTTCATTTCCTGGGATACCAACCCCATCTTCTATTTGGATTGTTAACTGATGCAGACAATCCAATAACTGTCCAGAACAGCACTTTCAGCTCCTAAAAATCCTATAATATTATTACATTGTCAGGTCAGATTTAAGCTTCTTCTGTTTAGCATCACTTGCATTCAGAAAAGATGCCAGCTTGTCCAAGCAAAGAGATTATAGTCAGATTATACAGATTGAGTACTTTTCTCACAGCTATGGCTAGGGGAAAGTTCTTAACCAAACAAGGGAAAAAGGTGATCACAAAAGGTGAGAGAGACACATGCAATTGAAATGCTTTTGCATAAACAAAATCAGTGTAACTGGAATAAGAAAAGAAGCTATTATTGGGAAGAATAATCTTTGCATAAAGTATTCCTGCTAAGGGTTAGAGATGTTTGTGTTATAAGGCAAATATAGAATGGAGTCATTCCTCAATGGATAAGTGGTCCAAAGATATGAACCAATAGTACTTTAAATATTCTAAACTACTAACAACCATATAAAAGATTGTTTAAAATCCCTAACAATAAAATAAATGAGGATTAAAACCACTCTGAGGTTTCTCCTTATATTCAGAAAATTGGAAAAATGATAAAAGATTATAAAAAGCCAACTTTCAACCCCATTTATAACAGATGACTTTTATTTATAACAGATTAAAAAAAAAATGTTACCAAAGAGGAAGAAACAACCACTCCATTACAGTTCAAACTTCATTGACTTTCTGGCATGTCTAAATAAAATGCAATAAATCATGATGACGTGATCATCTTTCTCTAATGAAATATTACAATGTACTTAATTTTTTTTAAATCTGCTATTCATCCAGGACTCTAGCCATATAAGATTTGTGTTTTTTCATTGGAGACCTGCACATTTCACATATGATATTACATATTTATGCACCTCTTTATGCACTTTTGCACCTCTCAGACCTTGGAAATTCCAAAACAATAACCAAGTAATTACTTTAACTAGTCTCATGTTCTACCTTTTGACTGCTCTCAGTGACCTTGCCTTAGTTCCATTTTAACATAGATATTGTAAATATTTCTCTATTTGGTCCCACAGTATCATCATGGGCAAAGAAAGAAAGCTTCAGGAGAAACATTACCTAATCGTGCCTCATGAGGCCCCACATATGTCAGAGGGAAGACTGGTTTGTGACTCATAGGTGGCCTGGAAGAGGTTGCTTATTCTGTGACAACAGCAAATACTTCTGCTGTAGAATTCATTCCAAAGGATGCAATTTGTTTGGCTTTATGTCCCACTCTGGAGAATTTACTATGTGAAATAAAAATAGATAGTTCCTAGAGTTTTAAATAGCATAGATATGAGTGACTTATTAAAAGTGCCCTACAATTCAAACAAGAATTGTACAAAAATTGTACAGGGGAACTGGATCACACTACTCTGTATTTACTAATACCCAAAGCAGCATTTAAATAAAGGATTAAAAATGACTAACAACCTTCAGGGGATCCCTTGTCTTGCAATCAGTAATTGATAATTAAAATACTGCTTGGTTTGAGTTGTATGAGTTCATGGTTTTTGTACATGAAAATATTGTTATTGACAGCCCTTCCCCCCCCCCCAAAAAAAGCAGAAGGAATCTAAAGTGCTTTAAGGGAATCTGTATAGCATTGAGGCCAAGGGAGGGGGTGATGGTCTCACTGCCATTCATCCTGGTCAGATTAGATCTGGAGTGTTGTGTTCAGTTCTGGATGCTAGGAGGATTTTGATATAAATGATATCCAGAGGATGTCCAGAGGACAGTGACCAGTGTGGTGGAAGTGCTTCAGAATCATGCACGTCATCATCATTTAAAAGGACTAGAAATGTTTAACCTGAAGAAGAGATGGTGATCGCAACAGCTCTTTTTTGACTGTGGTTAGGAATATCATGTAGAAGGGGGAAGATGTGAAGGGAATAAGTTTTTATATAGTGTCTGGATAACAGATGATGCTCTCGAGCTTTCCCAGTCATCAACAGAATGAAGTAGGAGTGTGTGCTCTTTCCCATGCTTTTCAGTATATTGTTTTCTGCAATGTTGTTGGATACCTTCAACAAGGACAAAAATGGCATCAAGGTCAGCTACCACATTGACAATAAATTATATAACTTGAAAAGGTTACAAGCCAAGACCAAAGCAGAGGGAGGATTGGTATGTGACTTTTTGTTCACAGATGATTGTGCATTCAATGCAGCCTCTGGGACGAAGATGTAATAATGTATGGATTGATTTTCTGCTGCTTGCGCTGATTTTGACCTAATAATCAACACTATAAAAACAAAACTTCTCTACCAGTCAGCACCATATCATCCACATCCATATTGGATTCCTTTGCTTTTTTTTGGCTATCAATAATAATATTTTCATGTACAAAACCATGAATTCATACAACTTAAACCAAGTAGAATTTTAATTATCAATTACTGTTTGCAAGACAAAGGATCCCCTGAAAGGTATTATGTCATTTTTAATCCTTTATTTAAATACTGCTTTGGGTACTGGGAAATACAGAGCAATGTAGAATTGGAGAAATTTTGAATGCTGTAGGTAAGTTCATTCGCCTTGGAAATATACTTTCTAAGAATGTATACGTAGATGATGAGGTTAACTCATTCATTGCCAGAGCTAGCTCAGTGTTTGGGAGGCTCTGAAGGAAAGTGTGGGAGAGAAGAGTTATTAAGACTGACTGCCAAACTGAAGGTCTACAGAGCCAGTGTGCTGACTTCACTATTCAATGCCTGTGAAATCTGGACAGTCTATCAGCGCCATGACAGGAAATTGAATCACTTCCATTTGAATTGTCTTAGGAAGATTTTGAAGATTACTTGGAAGGATAAGGTACTGAACATTGAGGTCCTTTCTCTAGCTGAACTGCCAAGCATTCAAACTCTGCCGCAGAGAGCACAACTTGGATGGGCTGGCCACATTGTTCAAATGCCAAAAATACATTTGCTTAAAAGAAGAAATGCCTATATCAGTGAAATGTGGGTTCCAAAATATTGAACTGGACTGTAAGCTCTTTGTGAATACTCATTTTTGGGACTTGTATCTCCATTGCCCAGCACAGAGTCTGGCCCATAGTCACATATCTTCTCTTAGTTCTAATTTCCCCAGCTATAAAATTGGAAAAGTAATAGTACCTACATCATAACATTGTTTTGAAGATTAGATGAGATGATAAATGTAAAGCACTCCTTAAATGTTACAGTACCATACAACTCTTAGTTGTTATTATTAATATTATAGGATAAATACAAATTTACCACGACCTGAGTCTTGTGATCAATTATTATTTTGAATTTATATTCATGCATTTATATGAACATGTAGATATAAATTTTATGTTTGCTATAATAAATGATATTTAATTATATATAATATGTAATAGAAATATTTATACGTGATAAATTATATATGCATGTATATATAGATATATTTGATTTAAGAGAAAAGTAGTGTCATAGCCAAGTAGTAGAAGGAGGTCCAACTCAAAGAGTTTCAGGCACCAACATCAGTTTCCCAAAGCCAATCATTCACAAAGACAGTCTTAATTATAAGAATAAAGGTCAAAGTTTCCAAACCAACACCCATTTTACTCAAAGGCTCTGATTCGAAATCAGAATCTTTAGGATCCTTGACTGTGCCTAAAATTCTGCCTTTAGAAGTTTGTTCAGTTGAGTTAAAAATACATAAATGAAATACTCCTAGAAGGAAAGATGTAACACATTATTTATCAACATCTTAATGCAGCTCAGATAATCCATTTAGATTTAGCAAAATCCTAAAGCAATGAGACATAGGACAGGTGATTCTGATAGAGAAAAATATATATTTGGTAGAGGGAAATACATATATTCTGCTCATGTAGGGCTGGCTTGCAACAGGACTGATGTGATCAGAGAGACAGGGATACAAAAATACAAGGAAAAGGATGGCAAAGACAAAGTTTGCTGACTTCAAACTTTTGCTTAGGGCTAGCCTCTTCCAAAACTCCTAATAAGGACAAATTAACTAATCTTTCTACCTGAAAGTCAGGTGTCAAGGTTGCTAGGATTTTTCTGTTCTTTATGACTAAGGCCAGCATTGCCACATCTCTCTCTGTGATTCATTTGTCCTTTGTTAAGTTAGAAGCTTTTTGAATGCTCATTCTTTTTCATCCCTGATATTCCAGAATAAGCAGGGCAGTGTGGCAGAGTGGGGCGATGGCTATCTTTGGAGCAAGGCACATCTGCCTGTGTACAACCCCTAGCCCTCACGTGTATTAGATGTATGAGTATGGGTAAGCCCCAAATTCTCAGTGCCCCCCGGATGAGAAGTTGCTGTTCTGCATTTGTGGAATTTCCACACCAGGCTTTCCCTACATTGATGAAATAACAAGTCTAAACCTTCCCCCCATCCCCTTAAAAAAAAAAAAAGCAAGGACAAAATGCATGGGAACTCCATAGATGAAGGTATGATGCAAATGTAGACACACATTTTAAACTTACAACATGATATATTGCTGAAGGCTCAATGAGGTGTAATTATTAAGGCAGGTTTTATTTGTCATGGGAAAACTGGACACAAAATCATAGGATCATAGATCTAGAGCTTAAAGGACATCTGAGGAAACTGAGGCATATCAAATTTTTGGCTTTTCCAAGGTCAGATGCATCAGAAACAGGATGTGAACCAGGTTCTCTCACTACAAAGTCAATGTTCTTTCTGATGTAACACCCTGCTCCTCATTTCAAAATCTGTCCATTCTGTTTTGTCTGGCATCATCTTTATGATATGAATGTGTAAGTGATATGTTTATGCAATAGCCTCATGTCATTGAAGTGGAGATGAACTATAATAATTTTAACTGGCCAAACTTTTTGATCCCAGGGAATTTCATTTTCCCTTGTGACACAGGCCTGGGTGAAGTGTGCTGATAAAGCATGTGATGGTAACACCTCAATTATTTGGCACAGCCTCCAGAAAGAGCCACAAAGGAGGACGGAAGCAATGGTGCCAAACCCTTTTATGATTGCTGCAATGGGAAAAAAGAGGGATGGGTAAAGGAAGGAGACATTATGGGTGGTGTCAGAGACCAGAAGTAGTGATGAAACTTGTGAGAGTCAGGTCTACTGACAAGGAGGAACTAATCAATTACCAAGCAGTTATTAAGCACCAACTGTATACCAACTATAGACCTTAAGGGTGGATGACCAAAGAAAGCAAACCCTGCTCAAGGAGCCTAAATAACTGGGTGTAGCAAGAAGGTCAGGAAAGAAAAAAGCAAAAAAAAAAATCATCAATAAGTGTATACAAAATTAGTACGAGACTATTTACTTTAATGGCAATGGCACTACTTTGTAAAAGTTTTAGGAAAGGATTCATGTAGGTGTTGAGCAGTTCTGAAGGGAACAAGGGACTATGAGAGGCTGAAGTAAGGAAGGAATGCATTCCAGGCATGGCAGACAACATGGAGATAGAAGCTAGTGTCCTGTGTGAGGAAAAGAAAAAAGCAATAGAAAATTTTAGCAGTTCTTTTTACAGTACCAAAGAACTAGAAACTGAGGGTGTCCATCAGTTGGGGAATGTATGTACAGTTTGGGGCATATGATCATAATGGAATGCTATGGTGTTGTAAGAAATGATGAAAGGGATAGTTTAAGAGAAACCTAGGAAGACTTGTATGAACTGATGCAGAATGAATTGGGCAGAACAAGGAGAACATTTTATATGATAACAACATTATAAAGACAAAACAACTTTGAAAAACTTGAGAATGCCTATCAATACAATGACCAACTACTATTCCAGAGGACCTATGATAGACACACCTCCTAAAAGAGTGAGATGTTAGATTCAGGATGCAGAATGAGACATAAAATTTTTGGACAAGATCAACATAGAAAATTTGTTGTACTTTAATGTTCTTATTTGTTACAATGGTTTTCATTTTCTTCTTTTCCTGTGAGGGAAGGGTGAAGGTGGGAAAGAGGTGAAATAGATATTTAATTGAAAAAAAATTAATTTGAAAATAAAAGAAGTGACAAGAACAGAGATAACTGCAAAGAAGATGAAGAAATAGATATCAGAGAAATGAAAATAATACAGCATTCTAGAGTTAGATTTAGAAAATCTAGGTTTGAATTTTATATCTAATACTTGCTAATATTATCCTCAAGGACTATTAATCACCACCATTATACCCTACATTTAAAGTATACTTTATAGTTGCCAAAGTACTTTAACATATGATGTTTAAGGTGTCATGGTGGGTAAGAACACTGCACTTGGAGTCAGGAATTTCAAATTCTGCTTCAAGCACTTAGCTGTGTGATCCTTGGTAACTCATTCAACCTCTCTCAGTTTTGGTTCCCTCACTTGTAAAATGAGGGTAATAATAGCATCTGCTTCAAAGGGTTGTTTTGAGGGTCAAATGAGATAATATACATACAGTTCTACAAACCTTAAAGTGCTAATTAATTGCTAGTCATAAATATTTCTTTTTTTTTTTTACCCTATTGTCAATCTGGTAACAGGTCTGCCCTAGCTTACATAGGTTTATCCTTAGATCACAGGCACTCAATTCATCTCTGAGCGCAGGTTGATAACTTTCAAGCTTGGCAGGCCTCTCAAGGACACAGCTTTTGGGATCCCAGGTGGCCTCCCACGCAATCATGGTGAGGCATGAGAGAATGACTCAAATAAGGATACCAGAATATACTAACATTATATAGTTTATGATACTGTTTCATTTGCTAATGCCATATTTACAACTAAATTCTAAGACTCTTTTAGGCTAAGCTTGTATCTTATGTACTTTCGTATACTCTGCAGATAGCACAGTGTCTGATACATAGTAGGCACTTAATAAATGCTTGTTGATCAGTTTATTGCTTGAACTTATAACTTAGATAATCTAGTACAGTTGTTGTAACATAGAAGGTATTCAATGGATATCAATTAGTGAAAGGGCAAATTCTGCTTACTTATTTCAGTTATCTCTGGGGGACTACTGTGTCTTAAGAGAATAAATGCCAAGTGGCACCATAGTGTGAGCATTCATTTGTGACTATAAGCAAAAATACAATAGAATCCTGTAACTTGTATGATCTTATATACACAAATAGCAGACCGGAGCTGGCTCAGTGTTAGAAGTCATCCCACAAAGAGATTCCAAATTTCTAGTAAAAGGCAATGGAGAAGCATACATCAGAAGCATGAACCTTAAAAGAGAACATTAAGATCTATGTGCAACTACAAAATGGTAGTCAAGTAAAATTGATGGATAGATTTACATTGATTTCTTTCTCCTACATAACTTAAAAGACAATTTATCCAAATTTGTAGATTTCAGGTTCATTAAAACCATTGAGCTTTGTCAAATTATTCCTCAATTTTCAAATCTTCACACAGATTTGTGATCTCATCCATCCAGCAGTGAAAATCGAAACAATCCAAATCTGCCTATCCTGTGAACCTCTTGTCCATATCTTTCCATAAATCTGCCAGAGAGGGTCCACCCAACATGCTTTCTCCTTCCTTGCTTTCCCAACAAGATCAGAAATGAAGCAAAGATGTCCATTGTCACCAGTATAATTCAATATTGTACAAAAATGTTAGCCATAGCAGTTAGATGAGAAAAAAAATAATTAAAATAATAAAAAAGGAATGAGGAGACAAAACTAACACTCTTTTCAGATGATATAATGATATATTTAGAGCACCTTATAGAGCCAACTAAAAATACTTGAAACAATGAAAAACTTTACCAAAGTTGCAGGATGTAAAATACATCCACATAAATCATCAACATTTTAGATACTACCAACAAAACCCAGCAGGCAGAGATGGAAAGAGAAATTCCATTTAAAATAGCTAAAGACAATATGAAATACTTGGGAGTCTACCTGTCAAGACAAGCTCAGGGACAATAAGAATATAATTACAAAGCACTTTTCACACAAATTAAAGGCAGATCTAAACAATTGGAGAAATATTAATTTCTCAGCCAAGACAATATAACAAAAATGACAATCCTACCTAAGGTAATTTACCTATTCAGTACCATGTGAATCAAACTACCAAAGAATTATTTTATAGAGCTAGAAAAAATAGTAACAAAATTCATTTGGAAGAACAAAAAGTCAAGGACGTCAATGGAAAAAAATGTGAAGGAAGAAGGTCTGACAATGCCAGATCTCAAACTATATTACAGAGAGGTAATCATCAAAATAATCTGGTACTAGCTAAGAAATAGAGTGGTGGATCAGTGGAATAGATTAGGTACATAATATGCAGTAGTAAATGACCATAGTAATGTAGTGTTTAATAAACCCACTAGTTTTGAGGTAAGAACTCATCATTTGACAAAAATTACTGGAAAAACTGAAAAGTAGTTTGACAGAAACTAAGCATAGACCAATATTTAACACTGCATACCAAAATATGGTCAAAATAGATAAATATTTTAGATATAATGGGTGATATGAGAAGTAAATTAGGGGAGCATGCAAAAATGTACCTTTCAGATCTGTGGATAAGGGAAGAGTTTGTGACCAAACAAGATATAAAGAGGATTACAGGAAGTAACATGGATAATTTTGATTACATAATGTTAAAAAAAATTTGGCACAAGCAAAACCAATATGGTCAAAATTAGAAGGAAAACAGAAATTGGAGGAAAATTTTACCTCAAGTTTCTCTGATAAAGCTTCCCTTCTCTAATATATAAAGAACTCTGACAAATCAATAAAAAAAAAAATTGAGAGCCATTCCTCAGTTGGTAAATGGTCAAAGGACGTGAACAGTCAATTTTCAGAAGAAGAAATCAAAGCTATTAATAGTCATATGAGAAAGTGCTGTAAATCATCAATGATTAGAGAAATGCAAAATTAAAACCATTCTGAGATACCACCTCACACCTATCAGATTGGATAATATGACAGAAAAGGAAAATAACAAATGCTAGAAAGGATATAGAAAAATTAAAAAACTAGTGCACAGTTGATGGAGTTGTGAACTAGTCCAACCATTCTGGAAAACAATTTGGAACTAAGACCAAGGGCTTTAAAACCGTGCACACCTTCTGACTTAGCAATACCACTACTAAGTTTGTAACACAAAAAGATCAAAGGAAGGGAAAAGGACCAATTTGTACAAAAATATTTAAAGCAAGTCTTTTTGTAATGGCAAAGAACTGGAAATTGAAGGGATGCCCATCAATGGGGGAATGGCTAAACAAGTTGTGGTACGTGAACATAATGGAATACTATTGTGCTATAAGAAATGATAAGGAAGATGGTTTCAGAACAACCTGGGAAGACTTATATGAACTGATGCAAAGTGAAGTAAGCAGAACCAGGAGAACATTGTACACAGAAATAGCAATATTGTAAAGATGATTAACTGTGAAAGACTTAGTTACTCTGATCAAGCCAATGATCCAAGACAATTCCAAAAGACTCATGATGAAAAATGCTGTTTACATCCAGAGAGAGAACTGATGAACTCCAAATGTAAATGGAAGCATTTTTTAAACTTTCTTTATTTTTCTTGTTTTTTTGGGGGGTCTGTGTTTTCTTTTGTAACATGCATGACTCATATGGAAATATGTTTTACATGACTTCACATGAATGAGTTATACTAAATTGCTTGCCTTTTTGATGGGAAAAGTGGCATGAGGAAAGGAAAGAATTTGGAATGCAAAATTTTTTAAAAAATGAATGTTAAAATTTTCTACATGTAAGTGGGAAACATTTAATGAAATAAATAAAAATATGTTTCAAAAATGATAAAAAAAGAAACAGGAAAGTTGATTTATATAGGTTAAACTTATACAGGAACTTAACATATAAACTATATCCTTCCTTCCAGATCCCATTTTTTTGTTATTAATAACTTGTTTGAATGGCCCAGGATAGAGTTGCTTCAGTTGTATGCCATATTTTTTCCCATTTTTCTTTTTTTTTTCTTTTTAATCTTATACAGTTAAGATCTTTGCTCCAACAAGTCAGTAATTTATACAGAGACAGCTGATTCAGAAATGACTTCCATATCAGTAATGAGTCATTTCCTTTTTGTTAAAACATTTTCCATTTCATTTTTCTGATGTTAATTGATGCTCATAATGTTCAGTGCCTATTGATTACTGTCCTGAAATATGCACACTATATAGCCATAAAACTTCTGTATAACAAGTGTTTCATCTATCTCATTCCTAATTTATGATCTATGTTTTCCAAAATGTTTTTTGTCATACTCATTTATCAATGGTTTTTGAATTGAAGTCACTAAATTAAAGTACCTAGACCTTGTTTCATATGAGCAAAATTCAAAGGCCATATCCATAAACCAATCCAAACTGAAAATATAAGATTTTCTGTCAGTAAATGCAATTGGTTGAACCATAACCTATTTTTAGTTTGTTTTTCTATTTCAAAGTATCACAGAGTATTAGAAGGCTGGATCTATTGAGTGAAATATATCTATAGCTGAAGTTTGAAGTATGTGAAAACTCTGTATTCCTTGAAAAAAAATCCATGACTTTTCAGCTAATTGACTTCTGAATCAATTAATCACAAGTATTTAAGTGCCTACTAAGTGCTAGACACTGAGGCAGGAAGTAGGGATGTGAAGACAAAAAATAAAGTACTTTGTGAAGTACTTTCCAT
The DNA here is from genome assembly GCF_900497805.2 of Vombatus ursinus. Classification (NCBI taxonomy): domain Eukaryota; kingdom Metazoa; phylum Chordata; class Mammalia; order Diprotodontia; family Vombatidae; genus Vombatus; species Vombatus ursinus. The sequence continues at coordinate 18,956,115 of NW_020954550.1, forward strand.
TCTTTGGGAGGGGAAAACATATGCACAGATATAAGTAGATGAAAAATATGTACACCATAAATACAAGGTAGTTTTGTTATCAGGCACCAGAAGCAGGGGGATCAGTAAAGGCCTCATGTAGGAAGGAAAGCTTGATCTGAGCTTTGAAGAAAACTAGAGACTCTAAAATCCCTAGGACAAGAATGAATTCCAGGCCTGTTCAAAGGCACCAATACGGTAAATGGAATGCCATCTGTAAGAGAAAGGCAAGAATGCCAGTTTTGCTGGATCATAAAGTAAACAAAGGGGAGAAATGTATAATAAGGTTAGAAATGTACGATGGAACCAGCTTGTGAAGAATTTTAAATACCAAACAAAGGAATATGACTTTTAGCCTTGAGGGACCTACTAAAGTGGGTCCCTTTTCATAATAGGGCCCCACTGCAGTTTATTGAACTGTGCAATGACATAGCTAGACTTGTGCTTTTCAGAAGATCGCTTGGTCCCTGCGTGGAGGATAGGTCAGAGAGGTGGAAGGATTCAGTCAAGAATATCATTTAAACGCTCTTGCAATAGTTCAGGTAAATGGTGATAACATCCTGAACTGAGGTGGTGGCTGATAGAGCAGAGAAAAGGAGATGGCATATAAGAGAAATCATGGAGAAAGAATTGACAATACTTGCCAACCAATTGCATATGTGAAGGAAGGGAAAATGAGGGGTAAAGGATGACACCAAGGTTGTGAAACTGGGTTATTTGGAGGATGATAGTGCCCTCAACAGAAGAGGGAAGGTAGGAATGAGAGTGAGGTTGAGGGGAAAGATAATCAATGAATTCTACTTGGCACATTTGGAGTTTGAGATATTTATGAGAAATTCATTCTGTAATGTCTAACAGGCAGTTAATAGTGAGGATCATTAAGGAGATTAGAGCTAACGTAGAGACGTAGGAGTCATCTGCATGAAGATTAAACCCATGGAAGCTAGTGAGGATGAATGAGTGAGCAAGAGTGAGAGAGAGAAAGAAACAGAAACAGGGACAGTGACAGAGAGACAGAGACAGAGAGAGAGACAGAGAGTGAGAGAGAGACAGAGAGTGAGAGAGAGAGAGAGAGAGAGCCTAATGCACAGTTAAGGGAAGAAGGAATATGGATGATGACCCTTCTCAGGAACCCGAAAAGGAGTTGTCAGACAGGAGGAAAGCCAAGAGAGAGTAGTGTCATAAAAATACAGAGAGAGTACTTAGGAGGGAAAAAAGTGCTCAACCTGTGAAATACTGCAGAGAAGTCAAAAACAATGAAAACTAGGAAAAAGCCATCAGATCTGGCAAATAAAAGGTAAAAGTGGAGGGACTGACCTTTGAGAAAAGGGTCACCTCATTGAATGAGGTGGTGCAGTGGATACAGCATTAGAACTGGAGTCCGAAGGATCTGAGTTCAAAACTGGCCTTAGGTATTTATTCAGTGCCACCCTGGGCAAATCACTTAACCTCTGTCTGCCTCAGTTTGCTCATCTGTAAAATGAGCTAGAGAAGGAAATAGCAAACTACTCCAGTACCTTTGCTAAGAAAACCCTAAATGGGGTCATAGAAATTTAACACAACTGAAAACAACACAACCATAAAATTGTTAATTTACTTGTTGAAATCAACTCCCAGGTTTGTTTTAAGGATAAAATGAGATAATATTTGTAAGGTACTTTGCAAATATTACAGCACCATATAATTGCTAGTTATCATTATCACTCATTATCTATTATTGGAGTAGAGGAAGGGAGAATGGAAGATATTGTCTGAGGATTTTGAGATCCGTATCAGGGAAGAAGGAGAAGTTCACTGGTAAATAGCCTCTATTTTCTCAATAAAATATGGAACAAGGTTTTCTGAGAAAGTTAGAGGAGAAAATATCATGGGAGGTATGATTTCTACAAAATTCCTACAACCAAATGTTGGAGGGTTTATGATTAAAAAATCAAATGAAAAGTATATATATGTATATATATGTGTATATATGTATATGTGTGTATATATATGTATATATATATTATATGTGTGTATGTGTATGTGTGTGTATTTATCATATTTATCATATTGCATATGTGTATGTAATGCCTTACTACAAATGAGGGCACAACTGTGAATAGATGGACTAAATATATAGCCAATGTAAATAGCTTGGTTTTGTCACCTATTCAGCAGTTCCTAAATAGGAATGGAGAAGTCAGAGATGGAAAATAATCTAAGGTTAGGATGTGTTAAGGCATGGGTAAGGATCAGACAAAAGGCTATGAGATCTGGAAGCAAAGGACAGTGTGATATTAAATTAGTTAATTATAGGGTTGAGATTGGGAAGGAAAAAAAGAGAAGCAATTCACTGAACCTTGGACTTTGGTGTGATGCTCTTTACTTTTTAAATTATTTTTATTCATTTTATTAAACATTTCCCAATCTCTTGTAAAAATTTTTTTAACAATTTTTTTTAATGTTTTGGAATTCCAATTCTCTCCCTTTCTCCCCCTAGACACTCCCCCCTCCTTGAGAAGGCAAGCAATTTGATATCTATCATACACATTAAGGACAGCTAGGTGGTGCAATAGATAAAGCACTGGACCAGATCCGGAGTGAGGAAAACCTAAGTTCAAAGTCAGTCTCAGACACTTTCTAGCTGTGTTACCCTGGGCAAGTCGCTGTTTGCCTCAGTTCCTCATATGTGGCACGAGCTGGAGAAAGAAATGACAAACCACTCTAGTACCTGCCAAGAGAATCCCAGATGGGGTGACAAAGAGCTGGACATGACTGAAATGACTAAACACTAACGATACGTGTGAAGTCATGAAAAACACATTTCCATATTATCCATGACACAAAAGAAAACACAGACAAAATAATAAAAGAAGAAAAATCAAGTTTAAAGTAAGTATGCTTCAATTTGCATTCAGAGTTCATCAGCTCTCTCTTTGGAGGTAGGTAGCATTTTTCTTCATAGGTCCTTTGAAATTGTTTTGGGTCACTGTCTTGATCAGAGTAGCTAAGTTCTTCACAGTTATGTTAATATTGGACTCTGTTCCCAGTGTGGGAGACAGGGGTTTTGTCTCAAGCTTCAGACTTATTTGCACTCTGTTTTCAGAGCTAGTTCTGGGGGTTTGGAGGTTTTTGGTGCTTCTAAGATGGTGTGATCTGGGGAGAGGTGTGGTCACTGCTCTCTCGGTCTGTGCTTTGGTCCTTATCTAGGAAAGGCTCCTGATCCCTTGCCACTGCAATTGATAGTACTCTTCAAGACCTCTTCATCCTTGGGACCTGAAGTGATGCTGTTCCTCAAAGTCCTTGATCCCTTGGGACCAGAATTGTTTATATCAGGGTTTCTACTTCCTCTTTTTCTAAAGTGTTCCCTTTTATCCTTGAGTTATGATCCGGAAGTGGGTATAAATAATGGAGTTTTCAAACAATTGCCCCTCCGAGCTCGTACTCCCTCTTGTCCAAAAGAGCTTCTCTCTGCCCTTGAACTCTGACCCAGAAGTGTGTATAGGAAAAGGAGTTGCCAAACAGCATCCAGGCCTACGTCCAGTGCTAGGGCAAGGATGCCCTGTAAACTCTTTCTGACCGGTTGCCAGGCCCCCTTACTCTCTCTGGCTTGAGAACTCCTGAAGTTGCTGCTGCTTCTATCACCCCCACCTAGTCCCGCAACTGGTGTTTCAGACCCGTGGGCTGCAGATTGGCCTCCTCCCCCACATCACAGGTCTCTCTTTCCAGCCTCCTATATTGACTTGCACTCTGACCAACTCCAGAATTTGATCTGAGGCTTTATTTTATTGTTTGGAGGGGAATGTTGGGAGAACTTGGCTGAATGTTTCTCTGGTCTGCCATCTTGGCTCAGCCCCTGGAAGTCAGAGTGTGATGTTTTTTTAAGCCAGCAGGGGAAGAGGACTGATATTCCAGGCAAACTTTTCCATCCCTGCGGCCTTCCTGGCTGAACGCCTAAAACACCCACCTATTGGTCTATTCATCTACTTCTTCACTCTTATTCAAATGCTACCTTCCCCCAAAAGCCTTCATTGTCCCATGAGTTACAAGTATCGATCCTATGTCAGAATTTATATAGCAGTTTCTTAGCAACTCGGGTCTCTTGATCAGTTTCCTTCCTCCACATACACACACAAACCGTGTGTGGAATCTCTAAGTCCTGAAAAAATCACAACAATGGACTAGAAATATCTTATCTGAAAATGATACCTTCTTTCACAAAAATACTCATAGTCCTTTAAATCAAGAAAGAATTATTAAGCACCTGCTATGTTCCAAGCATTGTATTAAGTGCTGAAGATACAGACAAAGAATGAAACAATCCCTGCTCACAAGGAACTCACATTCTAATGGAGAAGACAAAAAGGAAAATTTATACACACATATCCATATACACATATGTATAGATCCACACATCACATCTATACATATATATGTTTATATGGAATAAACAGACTAAATTCAAGATATTTCCATTTAGCACCTTTTGCTTTGCATTACACTTACCTGTGTACATATTTTTATTGCCTCTAATATATTGGATACTTCTTGAGGAAAGAGCCCATATTTTAGTTTATCTCTATATCCCCAACAAGTAACACAGTGCCTTTCAGGCAATAGATACTTAAAAATGTTTCTTGAATTGAATTGAATGATGAGAGTTAAAATGATCTCATGGGCACCTATTCCCACAATATTTGGAGGAAAGGCAAAAAGGCCTTTTGTTCCTCTAATTTTTCAGATAAAAGGAACTTGGGATTCAAACAAGGGTTCATCTTAGATTCGTGGATTGTTAGAAGTGAAAATGATCACCCAATCTAATCTCCCTCTCCCCTCTCCACTAAAAAAAATAATAAAAATCAAACTTAGTTCATCTCTTTCTCAACATCACAACAGTATTTAGTGGCTAGGATTCCAAGCTGAACTGGTTTATAATCATTTACATTTAAATAGCACTTTGAGGTTTTCAAAATATTTTACATATGCTATTTCCTTTGATCCTCACCACTACATTGTGAGGTAGATGTTATTGTTGTCCCTATTTTACAGATAGGAAACTGAGACTGAGAGACATTAATTGACTTACCTACCGAAAGTGACTTACTGTAAACGTAGTTGTTTTTGACTCCAAATCCAGCTCTTTATCCACTATGCTGTCTAACTATTTAATACAGCGTTCTTCACTCTGCACTCTGTTGTCTCTTACAGTATCCATGGCAATAATCAAAGGAGCTTACTTGAAATATAAATACATCTTAATTTAAGGAATACAAGCTTGGGAGCTCTAGTTATAAAGCAGTTGACCTGCTGGTCTCAGAAGTGCACAGCCAATCTTGAGTACATTGGACTAAGGAAATGAGTGCTGGCCGTGATAGCTTGTGCATTGTGTTTCTCCCTTACTTAATCAAAGAAAAAAAATTGTGCTTCTTTTATGCATCATCACATCTAGATTCCCATAACATTTTGCTTTATGTATGATCTCCTCTACTAAGTGGTAAGCTCCATGAAGGCAGTGACTGTATTTTTTTTTTATATTTGTATCCTCCCTCAAGGTCTAGCTCAGACAAACTGAGACCTAGGGAAGACTTTAATTTAGATGATAGCATCCCTGCCATCGCCAGTCACCTTGATGTTTGTCCTGCCACTGGACCAATAACTCTGGAGGACAAAGTGAAGCTGATAACTTTGTGCAGCTGTGCCTCACTTCAACTCAGTTCATGCCCAAGTCAAAACATCACTCTTGTGATGTCACTGATCTTCTTTGAGAATGAAGGACAAGCAATAACAACAAGCACAGTACGTTGCACATAGTAGGTGTCTAATAAGTGTTTTAATGAATCAATGATGATTTTCACATTGTCTAAAGACTTTTATTTTTGACTGAGATTGATTCTAGAAAGTTATGATAAATCTTAGTTTTAATTATCGTCATTGACAAGACCTCACCAGTAGTGTGTCTGCCTTCTGCTACTTTGAGGAACAATCTCCTACCACCGTATCTGCCTCTGGACAATCAATGTGGCCATTGCTAACCTTGGACTCCTGGCTTTCTATACCCCACTGTCACCTCCACTCCTTGTGAGAGACAGTGAATTATCCCATGCATTGGCATACTAGCTAATAGCCTTAGAAAGCCCACCCAATTTTTTTTTTTGGCAAGGAGATCAGAATTAAGTGACATGCCCAAGGTCACACAGCTAATGTTAAGTTTCTGAGACCAGATTTGAACTCAGGTCCTCCTGACTCCAGGGCCAATGCTCCAGCCCACCCACTTATGAAACACTGTCCATCTGCCAAAAAATTCAGTGGATGTTGATAATACTGGCCCCTGCATGAGCTTCTTTTGTAGTCAAGTTGGGTAAATGTTTAGCAACCATGATTAGAGAGAAAATTTCCTAACTTCGTAGAGATCAGTGAGGAGTAGATGTGGTGATGGCTCCATTTAAACTATCCACATTGTACCAGTTTCACAGAAGAGACAAGTAGCAATCTTCTGAAAAAAAGAGACTGAATAACTTATTTATTTTTTCCTAAAATAAAATAGAAATTAGAATCTCAATTTAATAGCATTTAATAATTTAATAATGTTAATAACAATTTTAAATCTCAGACTATTAAGCATCATATTATTTATGTAGCATAATATATACAAAAATTACTTGTATTTGTATAGGATCTTATTTATATAAGGTCAAATGAAAATTTTTCTGTTTGATATTTAAAGTCCTGGCTCCAACTGATTTTTCCAGGCTTATTCTACATCACTCCTCTTCCCACACACTATGAACTAGTCGAAAATCTCAGAGTGGCACCAAGGTGGCCAAGTGGATAGAGTACCTGACTTGGAGTCATGAGGAACCAAGTTTAAATCCAGAATCACACTTACTAGCTGTGTGACCCTGGGCAAGTCACTTAACCTGTTTGCCTCAGTTTCCTCATCTATAAAATAGGGACAATAACATCACCTATCTTCCAGGGTTGTTGTGAGGATCAGATGAGATAATAATTGTAAAGAGCTTAGCACAGTGCCTGGCACATCAGAAGCTCTATATAAATGTTGGCTATTATTGTTATTGGAGAAGCAGAGTAGTGAGCTCTGTTCCTCACATGTGACATTCCATCTCCAAGCCTCTGCTTCTTGACATAGTCTCTTTTCCAAACCTGGAATGTGCTCATTTCTCAACTATACCTCTTAAAATAGCTAGTTTCCTTCAAAACTCGACTCAAGGGCTCCCTTCAGCCTTGTGTCTTTCCTGACCTCCCTCCCCACACCAACCTCAGCTGCTAGTGCCTCTTTGCCCCCCCCCCAAAATTATTTTATATAGATGTTTTTGGAAGAGACTTGTAATTTCTTTGGAATAGAGCAATTTCTTCTACCTGCTCATTAGCTTATAATCTTATTGAGGTACCCAAGACACTAAAAAGTTAAGTGACTTGCCTAGGATCCCACAACCAACATGCCTCAGAAGTGGGGCCTGAGCCCAAGTCTTTCTGAGTATAAGGTCCCTACACCACACATGGTGCAGTGCTATGCCTAGAGTGCCATGCCTGGAGTGAGGAAGATCTGAGTTCAATCCAGCCTTGGACACTTACTAGCTGTGTGACATTGGGCAAGTCACTTCATCTTGTTTGCCTTGGTTTCCTCATTTGTACAATGAGCTGGAGAAGAAAATGGCAAACCATTCTTGTATCTCTTCCAAGAAAACCCCAAGAAGGGGTCACAAAGAGTCAGAAATGACTGGAAACGACTGAACAAAAGACAACACATTCATATTGCTTCAAACTTTATATTTATTGTGTATATAATTTTAGGTATATTTTAGGTACATATTTTCAATGTACAAAATGTAAGCTACTTGAGGGCAGGACTTGTTTCACTTTTATCTTGGAATCTCCGGTGTCTAGCACAGTATCTGGTACAGAGGAAGCGCTTAAATGTTTTCGGATTGATTACTCTATAAATCAAAGGTAACACTATCTTAATTTTCTCATGAAAATTTAACCACAAGAATTAATTTTGCTCCTTAAAGTCACTGACTGTCTTGCTTATTTTTGAATCTTGTCCAGGGCCTAGAAAGATGCTTTTCACAGTGCCTTACACACACACAGTAGGTGTTTAATCAATGCTTGTTAACTAACTGACATAGTTGGCTAATAATAAATGTTTGTTCTATGAATAAATGAATGGCTGTATTTGAACTTTGAAACTTTTAAAACTTTATCCTGCCTATTTTTTTTAACTCTCTCAGTTTAGGTATTCAAATAGCACTTATTACTCATTGCAGTTAGAAATAACTTGACATAATGATTTAAATGAAAGTAACATGCTGGAAATAGCCTTGTGTTCACACACCTTAGCCTGAGAGGAGAGATATATGACTAGGCCAATATCCTCTCTCCTCTCTCTCATGATACAAATGTGACTTTGTCTAAGAAAACCGCCATCAGAGGAAGGATTTTTTTAAGTGCTGAAAGTAGGCTGTCTGGTTCATCATTTCTTCCTTGAGGCTGATAGGATGTTTAGTGTCTTCCCAACAATATTATGTGAAGATTTGCTTTGATAAAAAAAATTCAGCGGATGTGAGCTCTGGAAGGGGGGAAATTCCTAACTGTTGCAGCAACTTCAAAGTGAATTTTGATCAAATATAAACTACAACCCTCAAATAGGCTCCTAAGGGGCTCCAAGATAAGCCCACAGCAGGCTCAGTATGGGTGAGGGGGCCTCAGACAGTTGCTTATTCAACAGTTATATAAGGTACTTGCCAACACAACTTTTCCATCCAAGCAAAACAAGCTTCTCTTTTTGCTCTGAAATATTAAAAACCTCCCAAAGCCTTATAGAGTCTTTCCCAACCCCTCTCAAGATTGATGCATGATAGGACTTGTTGCTATTCAGTTATTTCAGTCATATCCAACTCTTCATGACCCGATTTAAGGGTTTTCTTGGCAAAGATACTGAAGTGATTTGTCATTTCTTTCTCCAGCTCATTTTACAGATGAGGAAACTGAGACAGAGAGGGTTAAGTGACTTGCCTAGGGTCACACAGCTAGTAAGCGTCTTGAGGCTAGATTTGAACTCATCCTGATTCCAGGCCCACCCCTCCATCCACTGCAGCATCTAGCTGCCTCCATCCTCCTCTGAGGTCCCAGAATAACAACCTTGGTAGCATCCCCAACACTCAATCACATTACCCCACATATCCCACCCATTGCCAAATCTTGCCATTTCTACCTTCCCTTAATTGATCTCTCTCAAGTCTCTCATCACTCAAATATATTCTTTCAGTCACCAAAGTGTTTTTCCTAAAGTGTAGATCAGACCACGTCATTCTCCTCTCCCCCCACTCCCCTTATTCCCACTCACTGAGCTTCTATGGTTCCTTTTACCTCCAATATCAAATATCAAATCTTGTTTGAAATTTAAGTTTGTTTAACCTGGACACCTCCTATCTTCCTAATCTGCTTCTACTTTACTCCACTCCACATGCACTAAGTCCAGCTTGACTGACCAACTTGCTGTCCCTCCCCCAAGATGCTTCATCTTCCATCTACCCTCTATCTTCATCTTCAGTCTATGTGTGCCTTTTCATTGAATGTCCAAGATACCTGGAGTGCTCTGCCTCCTCCCTTCAGCCTTTTGGTTTCACTGTCTTCCATTTCACGTAGTAGGCTTTTCCTGGTTCCACACACCCCCCCTCAGACCCCGGCCCTGGTGCTAGTCCCCTCCCTTCTCAGATTGCCTGTATATAGTATTCACATTTTGTCTCCCACATTAGAAAGAATATTCCTTGTTGATAGAGATGAGGACAGTCTCTACTTTTCTTTGTGTCTCCAGCATGTAATGCAGTGCCTGACACAGAGTAAACAATAAATGTTTGCTGACGGAGGGACCTTCCTGGGACTCAGTTTCCTCCTCTGTACAATCAGAAGATTTGTCTAGATGACCTTTAAGAGCCCTCCCAGGTCTAGGTCTATGATCCTATGTCAAGGTGATCTTCAAAAACCTTCTAGCTCTAATATTCTGCGATCTATGTGTGAAGTATTGGTCACAGCACTTTTCATTCATTCATTCTCTCATTCCTTTAATTAGCAAGAATTTATTAAGTGTTTTTTATGGACAAAGCACTTTATTAAGTATTAGAAAAAGAAAGTTAAAATGAAAAGCAGTTGCTGCCCTCAAGGAACTTATGTTCTATTTAAGGGAGGGACTAGGCAGAAAGTGATTTCAGAAGTTTCATCTGAGGAAAATGCTACCTATGATAGAAAGTGATGATTGTGTATTCATTCATGCAATAAATATTAATTAAATATCTATTATGTGCCAACTACTGTGTTAGCTGCTGGGAACCAGTAAACAGATAAGAAAAAAAAACCTAGGGATAAGAATTATTTAGACTCCAGACCTGTAAACCAAATCCAAAGAGACAAATCCTAATCACAAATAAATCTATCACAGCTAAGTGACACAATGGATCAGAGTGCTAGAACTAGAGACAGAAGACTTGAGTTCATGTTTGGCTTCAGACACTAGCTGTGTGATCCTGGGCAAGTCACTTAACCTCTATCTGCCTCAGTTTCCTCAACTGCAAAATGGGGATCATAAAAGCGCCTCCCTCCCAAGCTTGTTGTGAGGATCAAAGGAGATAATAGTTGCAAAGTTCTTAGCACAGTGCCTGGCAGATCATGGACACTTAATAAATGCTTATTCTTTCTTTCTTCTCTCCCCCCCTCAATTTGTCTTTCTATCTTTCCTAACTTCCCTCCTCTCACCCTGCTCTTACCCTCCCTTCTTTCCTTCCTTAAATTGAGGGTCCAACAATCTCCACCAAAAAGTCTAAAGAAGTCTTCTTGATACCAAACCATCTCGGAGCATTGCCTGGGCAAGCAGGTCTTGATAGTTCTTTTTACAGTGAAGAATGGTCAAAGAAAAGGCAGCCCTTTGGCCAAATGGGCATCACTGCTAAGGGTACTGAAAACCTGCCTAAGGAATATTTCATTTTAACCCACTAAATGTAGCACTTCAGGTGAAGAAAGCGTAGGTAAATAAATACTGAGAACCCATGCCAAAATATTTCCTAGGCTATTGATTTCCAAATAACAAAAACAAATAAGCAAACAATCTAAAATCCTCTTATAGATATCTTTTGTCCTTGAACTTCAAAAATGGAAGTGTTTTCTGGCATACTCTCCCTTTTTCAGTCTGATAGGGCTCAATTTTGTGATGCCCTAGCTTAGATTAGATAAATTCAAATAAATCATTGTGCAAGTAAGACTATTTATCTACAGCAGATGAGAGATATCTTTTGGATATAGAGCAAGCAAATAGCAAACAGACATGTAACAAGGTCGGTCCTGTTAGCAGTCAAGATCTTGTCAAGTTGACCAACTTGACCAAATAGGTGACTGTCAATCTTCTAGCTTCTTCCATCTAGGAGAACCTGCCAATCATAAATTGTCACCCTATAGATGAGTCCTATCCTCCTGGCTGTGACCATTTTCTCTCTGGATTCTGTATGTTATTTTAGCCATTTACCTCATACAGGGCAGAAATGCAAATGCCTCAGTTTCTCTTTGAAGTTGATATGATGGCAGTGTGCTACAGTGGGAGGAATACTGAATTTGGAATCAGAGGACCTAAATTCAAATCCCAGGTCTGTCACATACTGGTTGTATGACCTTGAGGATGTCATTTTTCCCCTCTGGGACTCAGTTTCCTCATCTATAAGATTGCAGAATTGTACTAAAGAACCTCTAAATTCATTCCCAATACTAAGTGTCAGATGATCCTCAATACCTTGTGATTTAATAACAACCTGTAGACAGAGATTACCTAACTGATTAGATTCACATTGAGAAATAGCTGATCTTAATATAAGTAAATCAGGGCAGCTAAGTGGCATAGAGGATAGAACATCAGGCCTAGAACTCAGGAAGACCTGAGTTAAAATCTGGCCTCAAACACTTACTAGCTATTTGAACCTGGGCAAGTCACTTCATCCTTTTTGCCTCTGTTTCCTTATATATAAAATGAGCTGGAGAAGGAAATGGCAAACCCTTTCAATATCTTTACCAAGAAAACCCCAAATGGATCATGAAGAGTGACACACAACTGAAACAACTGCAAAACAATGATACAAATAAGCGCAAAATCGACCCTTTCTCTTTCTCTCATTTCACTATCAATTAACATTTTTTTTCCTGATAGGGGCATAATGAAGGATCTCAGATCTGAGAAAATACCAGAAGAATTTGTTCAGGAAGGTTCTGAGGATGCCCCAAGCATAAGACATCATGTTTATATAGTAAAACTAGACTCATAAGTAAACTAACAGCTAGCCAGAAAATGGCTAGCTATATTTACTCCAAAGGTTCTAGGGTTACCCCTATGGGGAAGTGGTGTTATTCTGATCCTATAAGCTCAAGCCCCCATTCCAGTGTGTTCCCGTCCTATATCAAGCATAAGGAATTAGTGCCCCTAAATCAGTTAAGCCAATTAATATCTCTTCACTATCATCTCTAAGCAATTGATATCAATTGGCTTTTACAAAGGTATATTTACTGAGAAGATGCACCAAGAATAGAAGTATAAACACATCTTCCCAGTTGGGGTGCACACTTTGATTCTGGAAGAGAGTGGGTTCAAATACAGAAACTGCTACAAACTTTCCTCTCACCACTGAGGTCACTTTTGGCTGGATCATGGCTGATAGAAAAGTCATTCTTTTGTTTGTTGGACTTGGAATCACAGTTGCTGAGTTGCTCTACTTCTGACATGAGTCAAACAAGATAGTAGTGATGGCAATGGCTGCTGGAAAATCCTACTGACTCTTCTAACCTTTCAAAGCTCACAATGTCATTCTGTCTCCAATCCTTCAATCTAAGATCAGGAAAGAACAGACCAGATATATCAGGGACAGAAGTTATATGGATGCCATAAATTCTTTGCATGGCCTTTGGGTGTGGAGGGCCTAAGGACCCTCTCCTACCAAGAGGCCAACAAAAGTTCTTGCCTTGCTAGCCACCAGGGAAGAAAGACTTGATTTGACTTTTCTGAATGTTCCTCAGTTCTAGCTCAGCAGCCAACCAAATGGCCTTCTGAGATTACTAAATAATTTGGCAGAATATGTGCATATACTCTGAAGTGGAGAGCAGGGCCCTCAGTTGCTTCTTTTCTTGAAGAAGTCTTCTTGAGCATATATGTGGGTTGGCAGCAAGCAGAGACTACTGGACATAGTCCCAAGACTGGGCCCTCCTTGGCCAGCCCCACCTCCCTATTACATTTAAACATCTCTATGTAAGGTCTTTCACAGTGCGATAGGCAAGTAGGGACTTAATGAATTCTTTGTGATTGTAACCACGTCCTGGAAGACCGCCAGAAAGCTAAGCATGTCCCACAGTAGTCTCTAGCCATGGACTAATTAGACCCCAAGGGCTTCCTAGAAGCAGACCACATTCTTTTAGACTACTTCAAACAGTTCTAAACCATCCTAATTTCAGCCATTGCTAAATCAATCTTCCCTTGGGTCCACCAACATCAGCTATAAATGTAATGAATAAAGTTTATTACATCAGCCTCATAGTATGAGAGGGCTGATATGTTACTGGGGTAGTCACTGGTGCTAGGCAGGGTGCTCATGGCTGCCTCAGAAACAGCTGCTTCTCTTTCTAACCAGCACAAGTGAAAAAAGATGTCAGGCTTTGGATGTCATTCATTTTATTACTACTTGGGCTCTAAGGGAATGGTGTGGTGGTAATAGAACTTCTCTTTATATGATGCTTAAAAATGTGTAAAATTCTTGACCTGCATTAGCTTATCCAACCCTTGCAATGATCCTGTGAAGTAGATGCCACAGTTTATTATTAATTTCATTTTTTTATGCTTAATTATTAATTTCATTTTTGTGCCCATTTCCAAAAAGGATTTCCCTCACTCTCTTTGTTTTCTCTTTCTGTTTACTCTAGACCCTCATTCTTTGATTCATGACCCCTATATTCATCTGGTGTCTCTTTTTTGTTTGGATTCTACATAAGCTCAAAGCTTCCAAGGTATCCAAACTAGGCTCTCTCCTCTAGGCACCTTCTGCCACTGTCTTGTAGGGCTTATCCCATGGATTCCTTGTTTCCATTGTGCCTCACTCAAAGAGCAATGCCAATTATTGCAGATGTCAGAGAAGACACTGCCTCATGGTAGGAAACCCCCTCCCCCTTGCAGCCTCCACCCCCGCACTGATCTATGCCCTCTGTTGTTGAATTTTTTTCCACTTATGTTTGCCTGGACATCTTCCTTGCTCTCCCACTCTTCCAGGTGCCAGTTGCCACTAGAGATTCCAATTCCCTCCTCCCAACACAAGTAGACTTTTCAGACACCAAATCCCCCAGTACTTCATCCAGTGACCTAATCTCCCTTCACCCAGAAAAGCATTCATCAGCAGAGCCCCCTTCCACCTCCAAAATAAGGTCTCCTTCCTCCTCACCCTTTCCAATCTTTCTTCCCTCCCCCACATCCACTCCCCTATAGGCTCTTCTCTTTCTGAGACCACAGAGGTCACTTTCCACTCATTTCTAGCCCTTGATTTTTGACCCTGGCACATGACTCCCTCATCTCTATCTCCTTAATCCCCTCCCCATCTTTCATGTGCCTTCCCATGTTATAATGTAGTCTCACAAAAGAAGCATTCACCTGTAGGCAAGACGATACCAGAGTCTACTCATAATGTCCCCTATCTGACTCTTCATTGTAACCTCTACTTGATTTCTGCCTTCATTCCTGTATCCTTGTGACCATTTAGAAAGAAGTCTCTAACTGGTTCCTCTGTTCTCACTCTGTTGCTGTTGCTGTCTATATTTATTCATGCCTTCTATATTTCTGTTGTTTGGGGTATTTGAGAAGCAAACAGTCTCTTCAGTTCTGGCTTTCTTTTTTAAAATGTTGCAAACTCTTTTTTTTTTTTTAATTATTGAACATCAATTTTTTTGTCCTGTATGATTAAGCTCAGATTTGCAGGATGGGTCACCCTAGGCTGCATGTTGACCTCCATTGCTTTTCAGAACACATTATTCTATTGCCTCCTCCTTTTTCTAGAGGAGCAGAATAATCTTGCATTATGCAAATGTCATTTCCTTTGTTTTTTGAAAATCTTTCTCCTGATGGCTTGCAGAACGTGTTGCTTCTGAACTGAATTATTAAATTCACTACATATCTAGCCTTGCTTTTTTTTGTCTGGAGGTAATCTGTGAATTCTTTCCACTGGGATCTCATTTTCTATGTTCAGAAGTCCTGGGCAGTTCTATTCTATTATTCTCTTCATTATGGCATTAAGGTTTCTTGTCCTTTCATGTTCTTCTGGAGGATCTACAGTCCTTAGGTTGTCTCTACACATTCTGTCTATGAGATCCACATGTTATACTTGAGCAATGAGCATATGTATTTTAAATATTCCTGGTTTGTTCCTTTTTTTGCTTCTCTTCTTCTAGGTTGTCCTTTACTTCTGTGTATTTGCATTCCTAATCTATTGTTCTTTTTGTGTGTATGTGTGTGTTTGCTTGGTAAGGTTTGTCACTGTAGATTCAACTTTTTCTACTCTGCTATTATTTTTGCTGTTCAGGACACAAATTCTATTTTCATATTCTTATTTCTGTTCAAACAACTCAGGAACAGTATGATGTG
Source organism: Vombatus ursinus (assembly GCF_900497805.2). Classification (NCBI taxonomy): domain Eukaryota; kingdom Metazoa; phylum Chordata; class Mammalia; order Diprotodontia; family Vombatidae; genus Vombatus; species Vombatus ursinus. The sequence continues at coordinate 18,971,779 of NW_020954550.1, forward strand.
GTTCTACATTCTCCTCCAATTTCACAGGATCTTCTATCTTATAAAGTGTGGTATCATTTTCATTCATTTTGCAGTGTTTATTCATAGATGCCTGAACTTCATTTACTAGATCTGGGGGCCGTATTTCCTTTTGTTGTTACTGTTTTTCCTGTTGATTTTCTGTTCATGTTCAATGCCTTTGAGTTTTCTTCTTCCTGATATCTGTGGAACTTTCAGTCCCCATTCTCCACTTGTTTTCCTTATTACTCACTTCCTGACTCCCTCGTCTCTGATCATAATTTTTTTAAGGGTCTTGGTGTTAAAGTATTTCAGCCTCCTGCCACACTGGGAAATTCACAGTTCACCAGTGTAGATCTCTGCTCCAAGTAATTTTGGGATGGTCAGAACTGCCCCCGACTGGATGTTGTGTTCTTTTTTTTAGGCTTGGGAGAGTGCTTCATAGCTCACACACACACACACACACACACACACACACACACACACACACACAC